>NC_136488.1:89951806-90034306 GCF_053919585.1 Euprymna scolopes
TGAAACCTTGCTGTTTTCATTACAATGCACTGAAATTTGGTGTCTGTTGATGGTATCACTTGGGTTTTGAGCATATGAATTAGTATAAAAAAATCTAATCTCATATAGCATATATAAGTAGTGTGTTAATCACATTATCGGGAGGGGATGGTATTCAAGTGGTTAACGAAAGGGTTTGACAACATAGATGTTCCAAGTTCGAATCGCGTTTGTTCCACAAAATTACTTTCACTTTAGATGTTGGCAACCTTCAGTAAGTTCCCGATGTCGTTTTAAAAAAGAATTAGGATTTATACTATACTAGAAGGCCGCCCGGTATTGCCCGGCCGTAATATATATATATATATATATATATATATATATATATATATATTTATATATATATATATATATTCACCTGTCATTCCTATTTGAAAATCTGGAATCGCCCGATCTTAGAAAACAAGCTGCAAACAAGGAAGAAAGCAAGGAAGGCCCACAAAGGTTTTTAATTATATAGATTCGCGCTAACTACGCAAATACAAACGTGAACCTGATCGGATGTACAATTTTTCTCCTTTAGGAATTTAGAAACAGCAGGAAAATGAGAAAGAAAAGGTAAAATTAAAAATACGTTCTTTTATAAGTGTGAATGCCGTCCGAGAAAAAGAAAATATATTTTTATTTAAAAAATGATACGATATAAATTGGTTTTCTAAAATTTCCAAAATCATAAAAAAATACAAAACACACACACACACACACACACACACACACATACACACATTGAGCTAAAACGCAGATAAAAACAATGTTTCGGGTGCTAATTTTAAAGACTTGCAAAGTTGCACTTCTCCGTGTAGAAATCAGGTTTATGAAAAAAACAATCGCTCCGTATCTTACTAAATTTTAATTTCTGTAAACTTATCAAGTTGATACTTGATAAGATTGGTTTACAGAAATTAAAATTTGATGAGATAAAGAGCGAAACGAATGGATATCTTTTATGTTTTTCGTTTTTTTTTTTTTTTTTTTTTTTTTAATGTAACGTTCTTGGCCGCTTCCTGTGTATATATCCGTTTACCAGTCATCGAAGAGACGGTGTCTTAATCTTTATCATGTCTCGTTTCTATTTCTTTTGGTATTAGCTTACCCCAACGGTTGATCAGTGAAGCGGCCCACTTTGTGCTTAGGAAATCCTGTCAAAAGGCACCCTCTTTTATTCGGGTGGGTGGATGAGTGGGTTAAATGGCGTGAAATGTCTGCAGAATCGGACGATGGGAGACGAAACGAACCTTTTCCGTTCTCTGTCGGACTATTTTATTTGCGATCGTCACCAGTTTTTAAAGAAGACGTTGGAAGCTGAAGGCGCCAGTGCGAAATGGGAACGCGTAACACGCACCGATAAACGCGACTGATGATCCAACGAATCCCCCTTTTCCTAAAGCCCACTCCTTCCCCTCTTAAAAAGAAGGACCAGATAGCTAACTAGTGATCCGTTGATTCATGTTAAAGATAAAAAACGGCTTACTTACGGTAAGTTAAGAAACTTAGATTTGGATGTCAAGAAATTCTCATACATCAGAGCCAATTTTCATTGGTAGAAGTTACGTACTTAAAATTTCTTTTCCAAAATCTGGTGTAGCAACGTTTCGATTAATTTTTTTTTTTTTTTTTTCATTTGGTTTCAGATTTGAGAAAACTAATGCGTAGATCTTATTTGGAGAGAAGGTTTTTAGTTCTCTCCCGCTTTAAGAACTTACACATCAGAGTTGGAAAGTGGGATTTTTAAAAGTCGGCGCCCCCCAGAAAGTGTACTCTGATCTGAAAAAAAATGCCTGGGCAGCCACGTCAGCATTCCTCGATAATGGCACCTCAGGCAATTAGCAATAAATCAAACTCTTTACAAAGAGAGAAGGCAAGGCATGGGAGGGTGGACTTCCTAGAACTGCGCAGAACTAACCTTCCACCTCAAAAGCAACGGGGACCGGATCATTGCAGAAATGATTTAATTTCGGTTAAAGTTTAGGTCGAGGATCTTGTAGCAAAATTTGTGCAAACAAATCTGTTGAAACATGAGTAAATGTTAACATATGTTGAAAGTCATTTTCGAATGATCTTTTTTCTTAGATTAATGGAGTTCTCGTTTTCATTGAAAGTATTCGTCTTCTGACATCTGATTGGCTAATCGCTCCGGTATATTCTCGCTGCTTACGTCACCTGTCGGAAAATGTTGACATGAAATTTTCAAAGATTGAGTAATAAACTGGATAAATAGCAAAGAGAGAGAGAGAGAGAGAGAGAGAGAGAGAGAGAGAGAGAGAGAGACATACATACAGACAGACAGACAGACAGACAGACAGACGGATTAAATAAATTCGATATGATTTTTCGGCAAGTAAGATATTAGTATTAAAGCAATACTAAACTGATATTTGCTTTTACTGAGGGTTTTTTTATTTCCGGTTTATTTGTTTTAATTTTAAGGGAAAAACTGTGTTATATTATGCATTCATTTTATATAATTTCATTATATATTTTTCAAATAGTGTAGCTTATTAAATCCCATACTCTCGATTCGTGGGATCTTAGTACAACAGACCCACACACCACATATATATATATATATATAATATATATATATATATATATATATATATACACACACACACATACATATACTTTTTTTGAATTTATTTTTACATAAATATTTAAGTATCGCCGCACATATATATATGAAAACTGAAAATTGTTTAAATACTCATCAACGTCCCGTCTTTATTTTTAGACTTTCTCATAATATCGTCAATGTGAAAATACTTGATTCGTCTACGAAACGCAAATAATTATTTTCTGAACGACACGTAGGCGTAAGAATTCACACTATGCTACGTCAATGAGACATATATTTAATTCTAACAGTGGCTAAGGTCAAACGCCACTCGAGGACAATTGCCAATGAGATTGTGAGTTGGATAATGAAGAATATTATTAGAAGATTGAAAATGATTGGTAGAATTGGTATAGGATTACGTAAGAGATCGGTTCAAAATGTGATTGTTGACATTGAACATCTAACTTTTATGAGACACCATGGATTTTCAAATATTACATTCTATGTTTTTAGTCACTGAGAAATAAAGACGAATGCAATGAAATATCGGCATGAACTGTTGATTACTTCTTATACATTTTTGTCAGATATTTTTTGTTGCATCTTGTATGCTTGTTTTTTCTCTTAAGCACGTTTTCGAAACATATTCTTTTATTGTGAATTATGAACAAGTTTTCCAGTCTGCCATGTTTTTCTAATCTTATTTTCGCGAAAGTGTTGACAATTCAAGTGCGTTTGTTTTTAAACAATTTTGTCTGTAATGAAGATAATTTGGCACTTAAGTTGTTTTGTTGCTTTCTTGTGGCTTTCTTGCGGCCGATTGTAGCCTGCCACTAAACCTAAATCCGCGTGGCCCCCAAAAGCAAAATCTAATAAAAATGAAAATAACAAATTCGCAACATTCAAAATATTTCAAAGTGTGACTACTTAGGGGTTGCGTTTTTATTTTATTCACTACAAACCGTATTCTGCCTTAAATGGATCTAGTTTTTCTAGATTAACATGTCTGAAGATATTGATTGTCTGACTTACATGCCCCTAACATTAACGTTATTGTTTTTATCATAATCCTTTGCAAAACTCAATTTTTTTCTACTAAGCCCAAAGCAAACGCAACAATTTTCCTCTACAAAAGAAATAAGCCAAGCACGTGAAGCGTAAAACTTTAGTAAAAATGATTGAGCCGAAAATGGTCGATAAACTATGACACAAAACAACCAAACCAAACTCCATGAATAAATATTTGAAGATATAAAGAACTTGAAGCATAAAACTTTTGCCGCAATGATCGGATTTGGTATTTAATAAACCGAAAATGTCACTATGCCGATAAACAAAACAATTAAACCAAAAGCGAATTCATTTGTGAAATAAAATCCTTCAGGACTACTGACATATCGACCAAACATGCTCGTCTTCAAGTCCAATGTCAACAATCACTTTTTAAACCGACCTTTTACATAATCATACACTAATTCTACAAATGATTTTAAATCATCTCCTAATATACTTCATTATCCAACTGATAATCCCATTGACCGTTGTCCTCGAGCGGCTTTTGACCTTAGTCAGTAGCTACTCATTGGCATGAAAAATTAGTTTGATTTGAATTTTTATCAGATTCGCGTCAGAATCACCTATCACGACTGACGTGAAATGAGGGCCATCAAGAAATCAAGTTAAAACGGCTCGAATTGATAAATGATTCAGCACAGTATTTATATTCACAAGATCATCGAAGTTAAGCAACGTTGAGCCTGGTCAATACCAGATGGATGCCCATTTGGTAATGTATGTTGGAGGATGTCGACACCCTCTTCAAAGAACTGTAAACACTTAACGTCGTCATCTCCCATCACGAGAATATACAAGCGACTGTGGATAGTTTATATATTTGATATTCTTTGAAACTTCCTTCTTATCAGGAAACCAGTTCAACCGCTGACGGTGAGTGCCGCTTTAGTACGGTGCAGTATCTAGATTAAGATATCTGAAGATTATAGTTATGTTCATCCAACCTAGACGTGTGCGTTTTGGTACTTTTAGATGCAGGTAGTTTGAGTAGATGCTGTTATAAGAACCGCATATGTCACTCTTTCTACTTTGACAAAGGAAAAATCGACTTCGAAATCTAATGGTTCAGTGTTTACATCCTGTATGTGTTAGCTAGCGAAAAAAAGGGCGGTCTAAAAAGACGATGATCCTAAAAGCAGAAGTCAAGAAACCAAACTACTTTCGTTGGATACGTATTCCAACTTTCTCAGCCTGGCGACAGCAACGAGAATAGACGCAAGACGCGGCGATACCGACTAACCTGAGAGGTGGACGGGGACGGTCGGCTCAAGTGGCCAAAAATCGATCTCTTAGTATATGAAAATGATATCCCTCCCATCTAATTCTTCTATTTGAAGTTTCTCTCTCTCTCTCTCTCTCTCTCTCTCTCTCTCTCTCTCTCTCTCTCTCCTGTAAACATGTATTTAATTTCTGTCTCTTTTCTTTTAAATAAACCCTTTAAAGCCAAACCTGCGTCGGCGAGCATTGACATTATGTACCAGGTACCATAAGAATATACAACATTTGTAGGATATTCACAGCAAGAACTCTTCTACTTTTAAAAATTAGAAAACTAAATAATTTTATGTAATTTTTTAAAAATATTTCTTTTTTTACCTTTCTGAAATTTGGAGATAAGGAGTGGTTATTCGTATCATTTGGATTGTCTGGACTACTGCTCTGATTTTGAGTGTCATTTTCACGTTTCGGTCGATGTAACATCCAGCGTTCTTCAAGTGTATATTGTTGAATTTGGAAACGTTTCTCTTGAACTTGGAAAATAAAATAGGTCCAAGTCTCCTAAAATCCATGCTAGAACTGTCCGCACGGACCCATGTCACAATGGTTGAAATACTTGGCAAAATCAACTGTAAAAGTGACATTTTTCTAAAGGTTGAAGGTTCAATCTTCAATGTGTGTGACCGAAAACTACAATTGCGAATAACTTAGGATCGCTATCCAATCATAGCTGACGCAATGAGAGAATGCTACCTTCGTAGAGAAAATGCAAAGTTCCCTTCAAGATTCTGGTCAAATTCCCGAGTTCGACAAGAAACACCTAAAGAAGGTCGGAGGTTTGATTGACTGAAACATTTGTGAAAATGACACTCAAGATGAGAACAGTAGTCCGAAGAATCCAAATAATACGACCCCCCCCAAAAAAAACAAGGTATTCATATACGAATGCTTAGTGTTTTTTTTCTCTTCATTTTCTTAATCGTGGTATTAATTCGAGGGGTCGGCTCCTCATAGATATAGAAATGTACACATTCGATGTCGCTAACGATTATTGTGAAGTATACATTAATGTGTATCTGCGTGTTTGGCGCGAATTATGAATAGAGAAATTTAGTCATACTTTGAAAACATAACGTAAGTTCACGTTGAACATTTAGAAAAGTAAATCATGTTATATAATTTGCTTATTA
This sequence comes from Euprymna scolopes, assembly GCF_053919585.1. Classification (NCBI taxonomy): domain Eukaryota; kingdom Metazoa; phylum Mollusca; class Cephalopoda; order Sepiida; family Sepiolidae; genus Euprymna; species Euprymna scolopes. The sequence goes on from NC_136488.1 coordinate 89,957,882, forward strand.
AATAAATTAAAATCCTTGTTTCTGAAATTTTCGTTGTAAAAACAATAGATTCATAGTAGAAGGCTTCATGAGACCATTTTTTTTTTATTCAGTACAGCTCTTCTGTTTAATACAAGAAAAATGACGTTCATTTCTTTGAGCTTGTGTTTAACATAAGTCGGAAATCGAAGCAGAGATATGCTAGGGATTATCACCTGTTAAACAAATTACATTGCTTGTTAATCTGGTCTTTGCGCTAGAATCATAGTGTAGTATCTGTTCTGTCCCATTTTGCTTTCGTGGGGAAGCAAATAAATAGCAATTGCCCCAGGATCGCTTCCCTGTTTATTTACACCCACATTCTCGACTCTTGCGATTCTTAGTATCATGCTATATAAAAAACACACACACACACACACACAGGTGCTAGTCTAGCCGCATGGAAGAGTTATGATACAGCTAAACAATATATATATATATATATATATATAATTATGTATATATATATGTATCTTACATTAGTACTCCGCATACTGTTTCGCTGTATAACAGCTCGTCAGTGCGGCTAGACTAGCATCTATCCCGAATCAGTTCAAACCTACAAATATCAAGTTGATAGTTGACAGTCCTACCGTCCGGCCTGATCGGTGCCGGCAAACAGTTCCCTGAAATGTTCATTTATTTAAACATTTGGCCGGCACTATTGACAATGTTCGATTTGTTTGTTTATTTACAAAGAACTTTGCGTTACGCCAAGCATGCAGCGGGTGAAATCGTTTATGATAGTGCTCTACACATGGATGAGACACACACACACATTATATATATATATATATATATATATATATATATATATATATATATATATATATATAAAGTGTAACCCGGAGATAAGAGACTCGAATATAAGAAAAATGGATATGTGAGATTTTCTCTCATCCCAAATTAGAGTCTGTCTTCACATACAGTATAACCCGGATAGGATATAACAACCCAGGTATAAGACAGCTGGGGGTGGCCAGAGAGGTGGTTTCTTATATCAGGGTTAATTGCATATTTATTCACCAACGTTTCTTCTTGATTATAAGACTTTCTAAAGATGACTTGAAGAAAGACACTTGACATAAAAATATGTGGTGTGTCTATGATGTCTAAGATCTTTTTCGAATGAAAAATAGACATTAAGGATTCAAACTGTGGTGCGTCTATGAAGCATATGTTGAATTCTAACGACTACGTTTCGTTCGAAAACAAAACAAAAAATACTTTCTTTTCACACACTAGGCGCACCATGGATTTTTTAATGTTACCGTCTATGTTTTTTTAACCATCTTGAGAAGTCCTGAAATAAAGACGAATGAAAGGAAAAATCGGCATAAAAGTGATAACTAACTATTGATTGATTCTTTGATATTTTTCTTCAGATATTTTTAGTGGCACTCTAGATATTGTTTTTTTTGTTTCATTACAACTTCAAGTTTAATGACATCAAATTCTTGACATGTAATGTCCCTAAATTAATCAAAGGCGGTTTATACTATTTATCAATGTTAGAGCTTACAATGTTTTTTTTTATATATTAGCTGACAAACATTTCTATGTCATTAACTTTTTCCATTGAATAACTCTTTGACTTGATACATGGTGACCCTAATATTGAAAGAAAAATGAATGGTATGATAGGGAATAACCAAAAATACATTCAAATTATATACGGCGGGTAGCAGAATGTGCGTTAGCCATGTCAGCAGCAGGATGTCTGCCTATGCTAACGGATCAGATAGACTTTAAATTTGAAATCCAGACATTTTTCAAGGCAGGGACTGATGGTGAGGTGCCGCTTCGATTTCTCGTCTTACGCCGGGTACCTCAGTTTCGATTACGTATTCGAGGTGCGGTTGGTGGCGCGGCTTTGCTGAACACCGAAGGAATGCCATCGAAGAATTTGAAAATAAAATAAAAATAAAATAAGATAAAGAAAAAGGAAATGAAACGAAATTCTTTTTTTTTCTTCTTATTTATTCCGTTTGTTTTTTATTTTACATTTTCCTTTTTATTTATTCGGTTCCTGGAATTTAAGGGTCTTTTCAAAGATTCCCACGTTTTTATTTATTTATTTTTTTATTTGAATTACCGAAATTCTTTACACGACGATATTAATGTTTTATATGCCCGGTATATAGTCTCCCTGGCATGGAGAAGTACTTTAACATTTTTATCGTATCTGTGTGGAGCGTAACGGAAGATAAAAATCAGCGCGTTCAGTTGAAAATTCCGGGCAGTAATTATACATACTGGATCCGGTATAACCACGGTAACTAGTATAACCATCTTAAGACAACAGTGCTCTTTCTATCACTGAAGTTAAGCAACGTTGAGCCGAGTCAGTAGAAGGTGAGTAACAATTTGGCGATACTATGTACTGTGTCCATACCCTGCTAATTTAGTATGGTTTCATTCATCCTGTATTTCTGTTTGTCACTGAAATCAAGCAGTGCGGATTCAAGGGAAGTGTAGTTGTAAATTACAGAACTCTTACCTTACTCTTACACGCGTAGGCACCTTTACAGCGCATAGTTTCTCAAGATTAAACGGTGCTATATATCTATAAGTGAAATTGTCTCTGTGTGTGTGCATTTCCCTCCCAAATTACTGTCAATTTTCAGTCTACAGACTCGAGATTTGACATAAGGGGTATTGAGATTTGGGAAAATATTTTCAATGGGTTTAAAGCAAGAAAATGGACTATCAAAGTGTCAAAGTTCAACGATTTTACCTTTCAGAACTCTACCGAACTCCTCCGTCAATTCTTGGTCTAAACACTTAAAATTTATATGTAGGTTCCTTGGACATGGAACAAACTTTTTAACTTGATTTGAGCCCAAAACAATAAATGTTTGAAATTTTACCTAATGTGTATTCAGACATAGGGCAAGTTTTTGTTTTGTTTTTGGCAATCGAGGGGCCAAAGTTCAAAAGATTAAACCTTTGCGGTCTCTAGCAAACTATTCAGTAAATTTTGGGCTTAAAAATTTAAAATTTTACATAAAGGATATTCCGACATGCAAGATTTTTAATCAGTTTTGAGGGAAAATTTGGCTGCCAATAGATCAAAGTTTAAAGAGTTGACCTTTGCAGACTACCAAACTCCTCCGCTAATTTTGGGTCTAAACAATTGAAATTTTAGATGCAGGTTACCGGGACATGAATCAAGCATTTTAATATATATATATATATATATATATATATATATATATATATATATATATATATATATATATATAGTTGTTGATTTATTTATTTAGTTTATTAGCGATTCTGTGGTATATCTTTCAGCTTCCTGGGCACTTTTGAGAGAAATTACCTGCCCTTTGTTTATATTTCAGTAATTTCTATTTAGAACGCATTATCTGCTATTATTATTCATTTGTTTTTATTTATTAAACATTTGAATATTTTTTATTCAAATACCTATTAAATATATTTACATGCATAAAAGTTATCCATGGACATGCATATGTCAAAAGTTTAGCAACGCTGAAGACAGATAATACGTAGAAACATGCATGTCCATGAATAATTTTTATGTTCGGAAGAACTATTTATGAAATATTTGAATAAAAAAATATTCAAATGATTTATAAATAATATAACTTAAACAGAATTATCTGCGTTACATGCTCATGTGAACTTGTCCGGCTATTGCATCGAATCAATGTTTCCTTGTGTTTTTTATGCCCTCCTGATACAGGGGTTTTCGACTTAATCAATTCGATTCTAAGCTATTCACTCAGAAATTTATGATAAATAGGCGCGCGTTTGTCAGACAAGAGTACACATAGCTTCTAATCTATTTGTTTCTTTTCGGCAAGAATTAAAGGGGTTCTTTTGCTTTGGAAATCTTACCTCCCTCCCCTTTTATAGTGTTTTTCCTCTTTTTCTGACCTAAAATGTATTTAAAAATCGGTGTCGTCTATTTTGTCCCATACTTTTTTTATGATGCTGGTTTGTCTGTTCCTTTTATGAGAAGCATTTAGCTTTGAAATGGCTGGTCCTAAAGAGAATTCTCCCCTTTATTTCTTTTTCAATTACTGTAATCGATCTTAACCTAATTTACATGTAAATATAATACGGTTGTAAAAAAGAGCTTAAATTCTTATTTCCCTATCATTATATATATATATATATATATATATATATATATATGTATAAGTAAATCCAATTAAACCCGCGTGATTATTAAAGATTGTTCAATGAAGGACGCACCAGTAATATATGCAAACATTATTGGTTACATATGTGCATACATGTTTCAGTGGAGTCCTTATTTAAAGAGACCACCTCGTCAGACCAAAGAAGGAAACGTATATATATATGAGGATAAACATTTACTGACTTCTATGAACATTCATAACTTCACTGAAATAATTTCTCCGGGTACCCCTAGATTCACCCTCAAGGACCATAAGCCTAATTTTTTTATTGCAACCCCTCCATCAGATTGAACTGCCCATGTAGCTCTGACTTGGGTGCTGTAAGCAAAAACATCTTATATAGAATCATCCCTTCTATTAAAGGAAAAGTTAGTTTCCCTCTTTGGCAAAATTCAGATTCCGTAATTAATTGGAAACACCTCTTTAACTTCACAACCTTTGACATCAACAATTATTATCAATCAATTTATCCGATCCTTTTAAATAAGGCTCTAATCTTTGTTAAAAGAAATTCTGACTTGACTCATTTAGAAATTGAATTAATTCTCTTGGACAGAAAATCCCTTATAAAATTTAACAATAAGCTTTGGACTAGAAAAGACGCCCCCAATAATTTTGATATCTTAATGGGGTATTCTGACTCTGCAGACGTTACGGATTTAGTGTGGCTCTTCTTACTGAAAGAACTTAAATACCACTTTAAACATATCCAAGGGGCCTTTATAGAGACGATGCCACATTCATTACAATAGCCAGGCCAAGAGAGTAAAACAAAACAAAAAATTACGTAACTTTTTGAACAACTTTGGCTTTTCTATAATTATCGAACCAAACAAAAAACTTAAAATTTTCTAGACATTACACTTAATCTTAACAGCGAGACTTATAGCCCCTATCATAAATCCAACCTTACGCTTTTATACGTCCATAAATCTTCTAAATTCTCCAACTCAATTATAAAATCTATAGTACCATCTGTCTCTAAAAGAATTTCTACTCTTTCTGCCGATAAAAAAAACCTTTAATCAAAATGCTACTTTCTTCAATAATGCTTAAATGAATTCAGAATACAATGAAATGATTAAATACAGCCATTATGCTTCTCCTGTAAGCTATCTTAAATCTGTAATCACACACAATATGACTCGCAAGAAACCCATTCAAACAACAAGATCTGTCGCTATCAATCGTAATGAACCACTCTACATATATAGTCCAAACAAACATACTAATTGTAATACCTCTTACCCACCCAATCGCATCAGGAGAAAGAAAAATATTTGGTTTAATCCTCTATTTAGAGTAAATGTCAAAACCAATATGCCTCAGGAATTCTTCAACATTGTACAAAACTCTTTCAAATACCCACACAGATATAGTTCTATTTTTAATAGAAATTCAATAAAGATTTTTTATTCAGCTATGCCTAATTTAGTACAAAGAATATTCACATCTAATAACAAAAAATTAAATCAACCCCAAAAAACCGTTTCCCAATTAAACCCAAAACTAACTGCAATTGTAATAACAAACATCTTTGCCCACTCAATGATGATTGCATGCATAAAGATGTTATATATTCATGCGCAATTGGAGAGCTCCACACAATTCTCCCATAACAGACATTAACAGGCCACGCAAATTAAAAGAAACTGAACTGATAAAAAAAATTTAATTTTTATTTTTCTTTGTTATTTTTTCATTTTTCTTATCAGTTCAGTTTCTCTTAATTTGCGTGGCCTGTCTACTGAAAGCGGTTTTATTTTTATTTTGTTAACAATTTGAAGCTATTTTGGAGTGGACTTTTAAGCTTATGTTCTATAATTATATAAAAAAAATTAAATATATTAAATTATATGTTTATTAATAAACAGATCCACCCGACGTATATGAATTTTTTTTTACCGGACCCATTATATAAACAAAGAAAATTGCTCCAGGAAAATGCCAACTTCGGACCATTACCTTGTGATGTGGATTACTCAAAATACAGTTTGGATCATTTTACCATGCAAGTTGGATATGAACTTTTATATCCTTTTCTTTAACTTTCCTTACTCTATGACATTTAAATACTTAAACAACTTTTAATTGTGATTTTCCATGTCTCACTGACTTTAGCAAATAAGGTGTAAACCATTTTAACTATTTGCTAATATTTTCTCCTATGAAGAGATGGTAGATATAGAAATCCTATAGGATCAGGAGTTATATTTTAAGGGTATTCTTTGTCTTACATAGAATAATAAAAATCTTTTGATATGAAATTTAAATATTTCACGTCATAATTTTTTAAAATTTATTGAATGACTAAAATTTGATTTATATTCTCTATCTTGAAAATTCGAGTAATTTTTATTTAGGTGGGATAGTACTTATAGAATATCACTGCCTATAATATTTTGTAAAACTTATAATCACAGGTTCCCATACCAGTTGATTGTTAGATAATTTTATTCTGAAGTATATATATATATGCAAAATTTGTTATAACGTATATAATTATATTTTCAAGAATTTCCTAAATGATCGTATACAGGAATAACATAGAAAGTCCTAATATGACAATGCTCAACATTGTAAATAGAACATTAATAAAGTTGGAGAATATGTAAAAAATATATATATAAGAAACAACAAAAATATGATTTAAAAGTAACCTTACTGAATTGTTTCTATTGTCTTGAAATTTAAGCTTTAGATTTAATTTACCCTTAAATCAGAAATTTCCAAAAATATAAAGAAAAAACATACTCCAAAAGTCCTAGAAACCAAAAGTAAAGAGTTTTTTTTACTAGCAAGCTGACCCAACGTTGCTCAGGATTAAATGATAATCAACAAATATTTCACACTCACATATATAACTTGTCATTGAAATTGGTGAAATCGCTCATTTTTCAATCAAATCGACTGATTGGCTGCTCTAGTTAGGGACCCATCGCAGTGTATCGGGAGGAAGCTTCACATGACTCACCAGGTTGACAGTCCACAGTACATTGTAGTCTACATTGCACTGTAGAGAACTAACTTTTGATTGTAAACAAATATTTTTGCTTGAATTAAAGTTTAAGATTAAAAAGTCAAGTATCAAGCTTCATTTCGAACACGCTCCTGTCATATCAAAGAACCTATTGTTGATTTTATATGTTGGGACTTCCGTTATGTGTGATAACAGAAATTCTCAAATTCACTTGTGATATTAGACTAAGTAAGGTGTTAACTTTGGTTCAAATTGCCTGTTCCTTTTTTCATCGCATTATATCGATAATCGATTATGGATATTTATCATTAAAATTTCGATACACAACCTATTTGAGAATACTGCCGGACACAAAGTATCTTCGTGTGAAATTTCATAAAATTCGGCTCAGCCATTTTGGCGTCCATAGAGAACGAACTCACCGACACACAAAGTTCATTTTATATAATTGTAAATTTAATAAATATAGGAATTGAAAATTAACCGGTTTTCAAAGTTTTTATTTTGAACCAATTTAAAATGCGTTTAGAGATTTTAAATCTGTGAAATCCTTTCTTTAAAAACTGTATATATTCAATTCTAAAAAAACAAAAAAAAACACGCATTAAGTTTTTTATTGAAAGAACATTTTGAGTCTTGTGAAGTGGACTGTTACGAAATCACGTCGATGAGTTCAGTCGTGAGTAAATGGCAGGGTGGGGGTGAGCAGGAAGTGAATAGCAGCAAAGTATTGACTTCAAGGTCATTTTTAATGTCGTGGTATTTTGTTTCATGCTCGCTTGTTTTGGCATTAACTTCTAGATTGTCTAATAGTCGATCGAGTCCTCAGACCTTGAACCGAGAGGGACAAATATTTTAAACCAACACTCCTCTCTAAAGAAGATAGATACATAAAGGGGCTGTATATATATATATATATATATATATATATATATATATATTAGTAAATTATAAGTATGCATATATATATTAGTAAATTATAAGTATGCATATATATATTAGTAAATTATAAGTATGTATATATATATTAGTAAATTATAAGTATGTATATATATATTAGTAAATTATAAGTATGCATATATATATTAGTAAATTATAAGTATGCATATATATATTAGTAAATTATAAGTATGCATATATATATTAGTAAATTATAAGTATGCATATATATATTAGTAAATTATAAGTATGCATATATATATTAGTAAATTATAAGTATGCATATATATATTAGTAAATTATAAGTATGTATATATATATTAGTAAATTATAAGTATGCATATATATATTAGTAAATTATAAGTATGTATATATATATTAGTAAATTATAAGTATGCATATATATATTAGTAAATTATAAGTATGCATATATATATTAGTAAATTATAAGTATGTATATATATATTAGTAAATTATAAGTATGCATATATATATTAGTAAATTATAAGTATGCATATATATATTAGTAAATTATAAGTATGTATATATATATTAGTAAATTATAAGTATATATATATTAGTAAATTATAAGTATGCATATATATATTAGTAAATTATAAGTATGCATATATATATTAGTAAATTATAAGTATGCATATATATATTAGTAAATTATAAGTATGCATATATATATTAGTAAATTATAAGTATGCATATATATATTAGTAAATTATAAGTATGCATATATATATTAGTAAATTATAAGTATGCATATATATATTAGTAAATTATAAGTATGCATATATATATTAGTAAATTATAAGTATGCATATATATATTAGTAAATTATAAGTATGCATATATATATTAGTAAATTATAAGTATGTATATATATATTAGTAAATTATAAGTATGCATATATATATTAGTAAATTATAAGTATGTATATATATATTAGTAAATTATAAGTATATATATATTAGTAAATTATAATATATATATATATTAGTAAATTATAAGTATGTATATATATATTAGTAAATTATAAGTATGCATATATATATTAGTAAATTATAAGTATATATATATTAGTAAATTATAAGTATGCATATATATATTAGTAAATTATAAGTATGTATATATATATTAGTAAATTATAAGTATGTATATATTAGTAAATTATAAGTATGCATATATATATATTAGTAAATTATAAGTATGCATATATATATTAGTAAATTATAAGTATGTATATATATATTAGTAAATTATAAGTATGTATATATATATTAGTAAATTATAAGTATGCATATATATATTAGTAAATTATAAGTATGTATATATTAGTAAATTATAATATATATATATATTAGTAAATTATAAGTATGCATATATATATTAGTAAATTATAAGTATGCATATATATATTAGTAAATTATAAGTATGTATATATATATTAGTAAATTATAAGTATATATATATTAGTAAATTATAATATATATATATATTAGTAAATTATAAGTATGTATATATATATTAGTAAATTATAAGTATGCATATATATATTAGTAAATTATAAGTATGCATATATATATTAGTAAATTATAAGTATGCATATATATATTAGTAAATTATAAGTATGTATATATATATTAGTAAATTATAAGTATATATATATATTAGTAAATTATAATATATATATATATTAGTAAATTATAATATATATATATTAGTAAATTATAAGTATGTATATATATATTAGTAAATTATAAGTATGTATATATATTAGTAAATTATAAGTATGCATATATATATTAGTAAATTATAAGTATATATATATTAGTAAATTATAATATATATATATATTAGTAAATTATAATATATATATATTAGTAAATTATAATATATATATATTAGTAAATTATAATATATATATATTAGTAAATTATAATATATATATATTAGTAAATTATAATATATATATATATTAGTAAATTATAATATATATATATTAGTAAATTATAATATATATATATTAGTAAATTATAATATATATATATATTTGTAAATTATAATATATGTATATTAGTAAATTATAATATATATATATATATATATATATTAGTAAATTATAAGTATATATATAGAAGTAAATTATAAGTATATATATTAGTAAATTATAAGTATATATATATATGTATATATATATATATATATATATATGAGTAAATTATAAGTATATATATATTAGTAAATTATAAGTATACATATATTAGTAAATCATAAGTATATATATATACAAGTAAATTATAAGTATATATATATAAGTAAATTATAAGTATATATATATAAGTAAATTATAAGTATATATATATAAGTAAATTATAAGTATATATATATATATATAAGTAAATTATAAGTATATATATATAAGTAAATTATAAGTATATATATATAAGTAAACTATAAGTATATATATATATGTAAGTAAATTATAAGTATATATATATGTATATATGTAAGTAAATTATAAATATTTAAGCATATTTCTTCATGGGACAAGACTGAAAAAATAGTTTTTTGACACAATGAAAAGTAGTCTGTCAGCAGCATATATAACAGAGTTAATTTATTTTCCTCTAAATATCGCCATTAAAAGCTAAATCTCTAGCAACACAAGTTATTAGTGTCTACCAAGGCTGTATTTGCCCAGGGGAGAAGGAGGTCTGGGACTCTCAGAGATTAATCATCAACATAGGGCAACTATTGTGAGCACCGGTCAGTATCTGAGAAGCTCCCAGAATGACACCCTCTAAATAGTATATGAACATCAAGAGACAAGAGCCAGCAGAACAACATCAGTCACCCAGCTGGCCAAGCATTTTGATCAGAGTTGTCTCTCAGATGAGGACGAAACACCAAACAAGTGTCCCACAGAAATAGCAAGAAAGAGCCGGCAGAAATATACCGAGACCTTTCAACAGATGAACCTTAAAGAATGGGAACAACTTCAGCGTGCAAAGTATTTTCTGGGGGAACTCTCTCAGGAATACATAGATAAAGAAGGATCTTTGGACTGGCTCAAAAGAGGATCCCTCCACCACGATCAGGAAAGGGTCATAATGGCTGCCCAAGACCAGGGATTGATGACCAATGCATTCAAGAAGATGGCAGGGATCAGTAATGACAATAAATGCAGGTTCTGCCATACAGAATTGGAAAGTGTTGGTCATGTGATATCAAGTTGCAAAGTTCTTCTAGGGAACGGCTACTATACAGCAAGAGATGATGGAGTATGCAAGTACCTCCACTGGACCATCTGTAAAAAATTAAACATCCAGTGTAGCAGCAAGTCCCGGGAACATCAACCTGAAAGAACAGTTGGAAATGACTTATATACCATACATTACGATCATGTAATCCCTACAGCCACCTACCTTGAAAATGCTGCTGTGAAACCTGACATAGTTACATGGAATAAGTCAGAGAGAGTTGCAACCTTGATTGAAGTGAGTGTTCCTAATGATGGCGGTCTTAACAGAGCTGAAAGAGAGAAACGGACCAAACACCAAGGTCTTATGTATGATATGAAAAGGAACTGGAACCTAAAGGGGATATCGATCATACCAGTTATCATAGGTGCCACAGGACTTATGAAGAAGAACCTGAAGTCCTACCTAACTAATATTCCTGGTGAACCAAGTGCAAAAGAGATTCAGACAATTGCACTTAAGGGAACAGTGAGGATACTCAAAGGAGCTCTCGGTTGGTTTCAATAAAAAAAGCGGGGCAATGTTGGCAGCTGGTTTGACTGCCCCATACCCAGCATTACAATCTTCAAAGGAAGAAAAAAAACAAAAAACACCCCGAAAAGTTGTCAATATTAACATGCAACATGTTAACTCTCCATATTTTGTGTTGCCACCACCATTATCCCAGGGTGTACTCAATTCTGTGATACACTGTATGCATATATACACACATATATTCATATATAGGTATATATATATATATACACATATATATACATATTAGCAAATTATGAATATGTATATATATATATACATACATACATACATACATACAAGTTAGTAAGTTATGAATGTATAAATATATAATGCATATATATATTTACATAGATGTAAAACTTGTTATTTATTATTATAAGAAGATGTAATATATTATGTATATATTTTCAAAATTTCCTTAAACAGACTTTAGTCTGAGGATTCACTGTGAGGAGAAAATGTAAACGCCTCTGTAAAGCCTAGTTGCAATGATTTTTTAAATAAATTACTGTATATATGTGTGTGTTTGAGAGAGAGAGAGAGAGAGAGAGAGAGAGAGAGAGAGACCGATAGAGATACATGGCGAAAGACATATAGAGATAAAGATAGAGTATAATATTTTTTTGTGTAAAAATGCAAAAAAAAATAAAAATAAAATAAATAAAATAAATAAATAAATATACTCGGAACTATCTAACCGATTAACCTCGCAATAAATAAGATCACACATAAAACCAATCAAAACGTTTTAAAATGCCTTACGTAATCCAATTCATCCTGGTACCCTAGTTCTTGCGTTTCGAAATGTGGCCTGCTACGATTCTTCTGGAACTGTACCAATTTGTTCTTTGGATGTCAAACCAACTTAACATGAATGTTTTTGACTGCGTTTTTGAAATCCTCTTTTCCTCGGCTCTTCTTTGTTCTGTAGTTCTCCTCACTTAAAGTTGATGTAAAAGAAAACTAGAAAGTTCTAGTAAATCATTCGCAATAAACACTCTTCTATGGCAACTGCTAACTATTTCCATAACTTTCTTAAAACCATGAGACTGTTTCCGAACTGACAATAACTAGGTCGTTTCAAACAAATAAGTTTTGCTGATCCGCCCTCTTAAATTCTACGGTTATTAATCATCACGGTGTTGTATCGTTTGGCAATAATTATCCTACAGTGATCTCTGAGCCTTGAAAAACATAAAAAAAATCGTCCCACCCCATTATATCTCAAATCTCTACATCAATGCACAAACTTACGAAACTCATCCAACATTTATTTAGACAATATCTACTTTCTTAGCTAAACACTGGGTATCGCTTTATTGCCAGTCAATATTTTTGAGAACCTTTTGCAAGGCCTGCAACAACGCGTTCCTGTTCACTACCTGCCAATTGACCATTTCTATACATTTTGGGAGACTTGCAATAATGTAATACACACGTAAAATGACCAGAAACAGAAAAGTTAGCATAATTTTCAAAATATTTGTTCAAATTCCACAAAAATCAGGGAAATAGGGCATCTCGCTATGCTCTTCCAGTGTTCGAAATTTCACTTCTTTGCATCTTTGACGTGCAATAAAGCGAGATACAGGATGTATAGAGTAAAATACCCATTAAAAATCAATATTCTTACGATATTTAGATATATCAATATCGTATTAATAAACTAAATAAATTTAATGATTAAAATTCCAAGACGCGAAGAAGTTAAAACGACCAGGTGAGATGTTACCATGACGACAGCGACAGTGAAAGGGAAAATAATTAAAAAAAAGAAAAGAAAATTCAGAAAAACGTTCAGCGGTTTTTTTTTTCGGAGAAAATTAACCGTTAAGTATTTGAAACGCAAGCAGTTGCAGAAGGGATTCCAAGGAGAGAACACGTCTAACTAAGCAACTCCGCTGATGAAATCAACATTACGAGAAATATGAAAAGAAAAACATAGTCGATGTCCATCAGCGTAAAAAAAAGGTTGGTTTATCTCTTACTCTTTTCATTTGTCAATTATAAAGATATATCGGATAACTTTAAGAGAAATATTAAATACGAAAACTCAGAAATCTCGCTAGAGTTTGATAATATATATATATATATATATATATCGCCCGAGAGAAAGAAAAACAAATAAAAAACAAACAAAATAAATAAACGGGAAAATCAACCGGAGTGGCCTTCCTTAGTATATTATACAAAGACATCCGAGACATAATGAAATGGGCACAACTCTGTGAATTATCTCTGTTGTAATCTTGTCTTTCTCTTTTTTTACTGAGAGTTTGGTATACAAGATATATCTATACATATACAGAGACAAAAAAGCAAGATAAAAGAAAAAAGAGAAAGAAAGACATATACATCACCATTTTTTGAAATTTGTATATATTACCTATTCGTTCGTTGATTCTGTTTATGAAAATAAAAAAGGAATATATATATATATATATATACATGTTGAATTGGTAATTTTTCATGTTAAAATATATGCTGCAACTTCTCTGACCTACCATTTCTTACAGCGACAGACAACCGATTGGTAAATAAATCTATCTATCCATCTGATATCTATTTCATACAACTCACAAGCCGATAGACCGTGTTATCTCCATTTAAAATGCTCTTTTTGATAGAAGAAGTCAATTAAATACGGCCAATGGCGCATAGCACCCTAGTGGCCTTCCACGCGAGCTGAGGAAATTATTATTTTTTAAAAATTAATTTGCCATGATCGAATAATAAAACAAACCTCAGAAGAGGCACATCACAATATAAATTACTTCCCCTTGATCAGAAAACCTGTAGACAAGTAAAAATATAACATAACTGAATCACTTAAGCTTTGAGCGTTTGGATTTAAAATCCAAACAAAAAAACATATAATTTTATTTAAAAAAACAGCAGTTAAACAACAACGGCCAGTTATAACAGAATTTTTAATTACGTCCCTTTGATCAGAAAATCTATAGACAAATATAAAAAAAAAAATAATAGAATTATTTCCCCTGAACATGTAACGAAATTAATTAATCTTTGAACGTTTGGATTTAAAATCTAAACAAAGTAGCCACTTTACAATTTACAGCCTAGAGAGAGGATTTTTTTCCACTGATGATGGGTTATTACCCGAAAGGATATTTGGAATAAGTACCATTCATAGTAAAAAAAATCAGGGAGATAAATGTTGTGTCGTGCAACAACAGTGAAAATAATTACAATCAAGTCGATGTTCGGTTAAGGAACAAGTGTATTAACAATAATGTACAAAGATAGGAAAGCGTGTATATCTGTTGGACACTCGGCTAGCAGTTGAAGTGCAGTCGCATCTCTCTCACCGGTGTTGGAATTACTAGCACTATTTATAGTGCTAATCGGTGTAAATTACTCTGTTCAAGGAAGGCCGGTATAACACCCCCCTTTGAAAATATCCCGTCTGGGATTAATAACGTTTTTGTTTCGGGTTCACCCTAATCAATTCTGTTGATTTCCGTTTTCTGTTTTATCTTCTGTTCTCCGGAGCTGTCTCTGGTATGGGCTCCTGAAAAGTATCAAACATTGTGTCCATAATGTCCTCTTCGGGCGATCTAGTCACCTCACTGTTCGAGTATCTTTTCCGAATTTGGTTAGTGTGACGTTTGTTCACGAAGTCTTGGCCTATCCTGGTTTGGTAACAACTTGTGAAAAATCGATCTAACCTTGCGTCCGAACATAACCTCAGCAGGTATCTTCGACATTTCGATGTTTGCATTCGAAGTGACTCTGTAGACTTGATAAAACTGTTGGATTGACTTATCCGTCGGCGACCCACTAGCTTTTCTCAGAGCTCTCTTGAGTGTGTCAACGAATTTTCTGCTTGTACATTACTTCTTGGTATGGCGGAATGTTTATATGCTCGATTAGATGATACTCGCAAAAATGTTTAAATTTGGTAGACGTAAATTGCGTTCCATTGTCTGTAACAATGCAGTCTACTACTACAAACCTAGCGAATAGTTCATACAGGAAGTTGATAGTTAACTCGGATGTGGGATTCTTACATTTTAATACTTCCGGCCATTTAAATAGGCTGTCTACAACAATGAGATAGTAGAATCCATTTAGTCGTCCTGCAAACTCTAAATGAATCCTAGACCAAGGTCGGTCCGATTTTGCCCACGATCCGAATTGGGTCGGAGGAGCCTTCATAGCTAATGCGCATCCTCTATATTCCCTGATTTTCTCTTTTATATCCTTATCCATGTTTGGCCAATAAACGAAAGAGCGCATAAGGCTTTTCATTCTTAATATACCTGGACGTCCTACATGGAATTCCTTGAGCATTCTTTTCTGTAATGTCGCAGAAATTAGGACGTTATCGCAAATTGAATAAATTTCTTCATCCAGTCCTTATTGTTGATTCTGCCTTTCGTACGTATAATAAATTCGTCCACCTCTGCATTACTCTTAATCTCACCAAGCGTTACTGGAAGTTCTCTTATTGTGTCACATAACGTATGTTTTTACTTCAACTTCCGCTTGAATGGCTGCTATTACCATATCTTCCAATGGTTCTGTCTGCTTTGGTATTAACCTCGATAACCCGTCTGCATGACCAAATTTTTTAGATGGTACATACTCTATTTGAAAATTGTAAGTATGGTACCCCATCTTTGGAGTCTATTCGCCATATGTATTGGTAGTCCCTTTTTCGATTCGAAAATCGTTAATAATGGGTTGTGGTCTGTTTGTAATAGAAATTACCTACCGTGCAGGAAACGATGAAATTTCTTTACCGCGAATATAATACTTAGCGTCTCTTTTTCAATTTGGCTTGCAAAAGTGATTGGGATGAATGTGCTATGGGTTTTACTTTTCCATCATCCATTTTGTGTAAAATGCATGCTTCTATGCCATAGGAGCTGGCATCGCTTGCAACTATAATTTCACGCTTGGGATTATAATGTGCCAGAAACAAGTCAGACGTTAAAGTCTTTTTAATTTCCCGAAATGCTTCTTCGCACTCTTGCGTCCACACCCATTTTTTTGTCATTCCTTAACAGGTCATTTAAAGGCGACCTTAATTTATGCATATTTGGCACAAATACATTGTAGTAATTTGCCAAACCTAAGAAAATTTGAAAAGACGCAATATTTTCTGGAGCAGGCATATTCTTTATTGCACTCAATCTATCTGAATCCGTGTTTATCGATGATTTGCCCCAAGTGTTTTATTTTCTCCATGAAAAATGTACATTTTTTTCCTGTTTTATTTTAAATCCATAATCTTGGATCCGTTTGAATACTTGGTTTACATGAGCTTTGTGTTGTTCTTTGCTAGCGGTTTTCATTAATACATCGTCCAGGTACCCTACTGCGAAATCCAATCCATTTAGCATAATGTCCATAATTTGCTGAAAAATCGCAGGGGCGACATTGACCCCCAAAATGAAATTTGTTAAACTTGTACAATCCCTTATTGGTATTAATACATAGCAGCTTTGAACACTCCTCATCGACTAGAACTTGTAAGTACGCGTCACTGAGGTCGATTTTAGAAAAATATTTCCCTCGACTCCGTTTTGCAAATATCTCTTCAGGGCTTGGAAGAGGAAAATGTGATCTTGTAATGCCCTGTTTAAGCCTGTCGCGAAGTCGGCGTAAACCCGAATCTCCTTACTCTTCTTTATGATGTAAACCGTTGGTGCAGCCCATTCACTGATCAATTTTTCCTATGACATCCATGTTTTCGAGTCTTTCTAATTCACCGTCTATATGTTCTATAGCGGTGTATGGAACATTTCTTTTCTTTCTTAACACTTGCTGTTCATTTACTTTTACGTCAAATTTTGCTACCGCTTTTGTACACCTTCCCAAACCGCCTGAAAATACGCCTGGGAAATTCTCTTTTAACTCCCTCTTAAGTTTTTCTGCCTCTACATTCGAATCCTCAACCTTTTGGCAAAATGAGCTTAAAGGCAGATCACATAGTCTAAACTTTTCGAACAGATCAGTTCCAAAGAGATTGTTTGATTTTCGCATGACAAAAATTCTTGCTTTTTCGGCCCTGTTCTGAAAAAAAATATTCGTCAATAATTCTCCTTCCAAGGTATTTTTTTCGCCACTGACGCTCCTCGCCGTTTTATGTGATTTAACCATAGTGGGTCTCCCAAGCTTCTTCCATGTCTGTACATTAATAATGGAAATGTCAGACATACTATCAAGCTGTAGTCTTACTTTCTTTTTAAATATTTTCACCTGTACATATTTCCGGATATTTTGTTCCTCAGGTTCAATTTTCTTAAGTTTAATGGACGTCTTTCTACCAGATTTTTTTTTCTACAATGCTATTCATTATACCATTTCTGGTAACAGTTGTCACATTGTTTGACTTTGTAGAGACACTCATTGCACCGATGTTTATTTCAATACCTCCAACATGGTTCAGGTTGATCTTTTCCCTGTTTCTATCTCTGGTTATATTTTGAAGTCGAATTTTTCTTTTGATGGATCTTTTAATATGCGACATCCCGCTTTCCTCTATGTCACGATTGTCTTGTTTCAACGCAATAAGCCGTTCACTATTTCCGCTAAGTTTTGTAGTTTTAAATTCGGTTCGTTTTCGAGTTTATTTAAAACACGGCGCCTGATTTCAGCGTCTATATTTTAGCCCTTGCACAAATATTAAACATTTAAAATTATCTGATGATAATTCCTCCAGTTTAAAATCGTCGCAATGCTTGTTCACTATACTTGCATAAGTAGTGTAGTCGTCTTCCTCTCTTCTAGTAACATCCTATGGAAAAGAGACGTTTTTGCAGAAAACAGTTCTGTAAGTAGCGTAACTGTTTCTTGGAAGCTCAACTCACTGGTCTTTTTTGAGAGAATAAAAGTCACGAACTTTATATGCTCAGCTGTTCCCAATTTCCTTAGCAAAAGCCTAACTTTTTTCGCGTCTGATTAGGTACACAATCCAATATAAAAATATCATCATATCGTCTATAGCACTGGACGAAAGTGACATCATCTTCTAGATTATAATTGAAATCTTCAATAGCGGCCCACACAGCTGTTTACGAAAATGCGTTATGATTATCGTCCACTTTATTAACTGTCTCGCCTCCAGAATTTTTCTTTGTTCCTCCTGTGTTTTCATCAATATTTCCTTGTTGGAGCATTTTTTCTTCAAATGCTTGTTTAAATCTCTTTTTCTACTTGTTGTTGAATTTGCTGCTTTTGCGACGCGAGATTTTGCTCTGCCTGGAATTGGAACGATTCCAACAGTGAATCCTTGAATTTCCCATCCATCATACGAATTCAGTTTACAATTTACGCTTGTATTAAACAAATATTCCTTAGTAAAAAGAAAATCAAGCAAGTTTTCTTTCCCAATTCTTTTGTTTGAAGAACAACAGTTTAGCAGTTCTTTTGTAACTTAATTTGCTGAACGCTATATTTTTAGTCGAACTACTACTACTAGAAAAAATCCGTCGAAATAACATTTGTTTAACATTTTTTTATTTGCAATAATTTTTTTTTACGTAGCATGTCCAATCTGGAAACTAAATTTTTTAATAGTATTTCTGAACCGGTAATGTAGACATGTCTCGTCGACAAAAAACAAAATGGTGGAATGTGGGTGGGCGAATAGACTTACGTAAAAACGGAAATCGAATATGAAACGAAAATAACCAGCACCCTTATGAAAGTATTGTGTCAGTATTTGAAAAAATATTCAAAAGAGATTTGTTTTATTCTTGCATGTCTGTGCCTGTTTTGATATGGAATGTGTTCTGATGAATTCATTGGAGTTGTACCCCCTCGATTTCATACCTCCAACAAACCCGTCGGCCAGCAAAAGACCCCCTTTTACTGTAGATGCCAGGAAGCTTTCTACTATAATAGTTTCTTCTATTGGACTGTTAGATTTTGAAATTCCCCCCTGTTTCGTGCTTACCTGACTGTACTAATGCGCAGATGTTGAAATGTACTATCAACAAACATCTCGGCCATCTCCTCACATGGACACTTCTAGATATATCCACAAATGACCCGTTTGAGGTGAGCAAAAGTAAAGAAAAACACACATCGTCGATCAGCAGATTAAAAACACTATTTAGCCCTCATAACTAAGAACACAGATTTAATATTTAAAATATCAATTTAATTCATAGTAACTGAATGCACCCTAATTATAAAGTAGATGAAAAAGAATAGAATTATAATATATAAACGGCTATATATCTGTCGGTCTGTCTCCATATTTTCACACTATCTCCTCCGAAACTAAAAGTCGTAGAGCGGCGATGGAGGTTTCAAAGGATTGGATTTTTTACGACCGCTCTTTTGTGGGTCTTTATGCCGGTTAAAATAGTTTTAAGGGCTCAAAAAATGGGTAAAAATTTATAAAAAAATCGTTATCCATTTTGTCCATTCATCTTCGTTTATTTTTACTTTTTGATTTTTAATCAGTTCATAAACATGTCACGTAGGTACAGTGGAAACGTCACCAGCTTTGAGCTACAGTTTCTGTTTCGATTCTAGTTGATGTCACCCAAATACGTCATTTTTTTTACTTTTGAAATCACGACTCAATAATAATATATACGAAATCTGGACAAATTAAAATATTATATTTAAGCGTATTTTATGCCCGGGCAAAGTCGGGTGCCTCCCCCCTCAAGTCTATCATGTATAAATATATTTCTTCTGTTGACGAAAACCATAAATCAAATTTACCATATATTATAAAAAAAAAATGATAACAGCTAAATTTTAATACAAAATAATCCGGTGTCCAAAAACAATCTCCTGACAAGCAAATATTGTTTTATTTTACTTCAGTCGAAGTTCTCAAGAATCAAGGGCCGCACTACCTGTGGCTAACACTTGAACTCGATATAACATACATAGATATTCGAATGTTCTATTAAAGTTCTTTATCCCTCAAACACTGAGTCAGTCAGGAAATTGAGAACATAATTTCCTTCTCCACAATTAATCATTTCCATATGCTGTAGTATATCTTTCTTTTTAATCGCTTGGTCTAACTGGATACCAGGACCATAATTTATCTAGTCTGGTTGAGTGTCCAGCTTTGTGTTATTACTTAATGTAATATCACTTGGAATCGGTGCACCATTTCTCGTAAAAGCTAATTTGAGTAAGCTATTGAAAAGAGATCTTATTTGGGCAGCGAATACTATGTTATTTTGAATATTTAGTCAGAGTTTATTTCTAGGGACCAACCCCTATACAGAAAGACCTTAGACACTCGGGAATAGTCTAGTAGGCATTCAAGTTCTCTCTCGTATGTATCTCTAAATGTCCAAAAAAAATGTGTTTAAAACGAATACATATTATATTACTAGGGATATGACAACAGCATATTCTTTTCATTGTTTTGACTCTCGTGTATATATCCGACACAGTTAGACACAATTAATCAACCGAGAACCACATCACTCTACATAAAAACATATAAGATATCAATGGATATATACATGAGAATCGAAACAAGGAATAGAATATGCTGTTGTCATAGCCCTAGTTATCACTAAGTATCTTTTACCTCTCCCCACAGTTCCATCTACAAACATCTAATCTCACCCTCCCCCCAAAAAAACTCTATAAATATATTAACAAAAACATTTGCCATCCACACTGATGCAAGTTCTAACCTTCGTTCCCCCATCATCGAAGCGCTACTCATCCGACCATTCCACCATTAACCAAGTTGGATACGAGGGGACGAAGTTATGTTTAAATGTTTTCAAAACGTTCTTAATCGACTTTCGTAATTTATTAAGCAGTTTTAAATTTGTACGTTCATCACGTGCCTGACAACGATTCATAAGAGTCGAAAACTTTTGCGAATACAGGGAGTTCTGATCCGTATTGAAGCACAACATTAGATCGTTGGCCTGCTAAATCGAAAAGTGGGATCACTTCTGTTTAATCAAACCCTTCTTATTCTTCTTCTTATTATTACCATCATCTATATATTAATTCGATAGCGTGTGTGTTTTTTGTGTGTCATGCTTACATCCGGGTCGTTTAATTGTTATGTTCTATTTCTTGTAATAAATAATTCTACCAAGAATTCTTCATAAGTTTTGGTTTCGGTTTCGATTATGGCTAAAGTAACTCAATTTATATATATATATATATATATATATATATATATACATGTTTCACACATACATACACACACAAACACACACACACACACACACACACACACACACACACATATATATATATATATATATATATATGAATTTTTTATTTCGGTTTTGATTCAAGCTAATGCACCCAAGTGATATGGATATATTTTTTTTTTGAAATTGCAACTTTATAACATATAAAAATCGATAGAACATTAACTCTATAATAATATATACGAAATCTGCAAGAATTAAAATATCATATTTAAGCGTATTTTACGATCGGGCTTTACCGGGCGTTCGTGCTTGCTTAGATAAATACTTTTGCAGTTTTCTGTTCTTCAGATGCTGCACTTCTATTTCTTGTTCTCTTTCGTTGGAGGAGAAATCCTTCACGACTGAGACAATTTTTATTTTTGTACCTTTTCTCCACGTTAAAAAACGACCCTGGTGTCTAACTCTGTCCCGTGGGGAGGCATAGTAAATAGGTACAATAATATCAGAGCGTCTCCATTTACACTGAACATCTACAGAATGCCAACATCAATATATTACATCTGAATGAGTCCACTGTGAAATTTCCACAGGTCCCGCTAGTTATTACTATTATTATTATTATTATTATTATTATTTCATGTACCCACATAAATTTTTTAATGTGATATAATAATTTATGTATTGATTTTCAGAATTTATTCAAAATTGTTCAATACGTGGT
Organism: Euprymna scolopes; assembly: GCF_053919585.1. Taxonomy (NCBI): domain Eukaryota; kingdom Metazoa; phylum Mollusca; class Cephalopoda; order Sepiida; family Sepiolidae; genus Euprymna; species Euprymna scolopes. The sequence goes on from NC_136488.1 coordinate 89,980,636, forward strand.
TAGAGCTAGGTAGTAAGTTTGGAAAATATATATGACAATCATTTGCACTCACCAGGTTTTGATCTGTTTGCAAATGTTATACGTACACATGGTATTAAGTTTGTCCGTTAACTAATCAATGTATTTCTTATTCCTATCCCTGTTTTCATAAGCCAATCACTGGGCTTTTGTCAGACAAAGTTCGGTTGACTTATATTTTGCTTGTTCCTTTTTAGAGACGGCGACTCATTATTCTTTGCGTATGAAAAGTTAACATTCTTTTAATTTAGGTGTGCTTGAATACTTTTTCTTATTTTTTATTTATATTTTAGCTGGTATAGTAGGTTAGTTGACTTATCAATTATTATAAAGTATTAACTATTATTATATATTTTTGCATTGTTATGTAAATCCTATTTTACGAATAGAATTGTTTGCTATTTCGCCTCTACAGTTTAAAATTTGGCGGGCTCTTTAAAGTCTAGAATTTTTGAATTTCTCATTCAGACATAATCTAAATGGTTTTTATATCTATACTCCTATGACTTTTTTTTTGTGTGTTGATATTCATATTAAACCCCCTTTTTCTATTTATTTAAAAAGCAAATACAAATTTTATATATATATATATATATATATATATATATATATATATATATATATATATATATATATAGAGAGAGAGAGAGAGAGATAGATAGATAGATAGATAGTGGAATGACATTCATCTGCAAAACATCTAGCTAATTTGCATATTATTTTAAGCATCCATTTTAAATAATTCCCTCTTGTTATTTCGGATTTCTTATGAGAAGGAAATTTCACAGAAATATACTTGATATGCCTGGCAGTGTTCTTAGGTTTTCCATCGCAAGGTCTTCGATAAGCATCGAAAATCGATAATTGATACTCGAAAGAACCCGATAAGAGAAGGAACAAGCGATTTTGATCAAAGTTAGTGACTGAAACTACCTAACATCAAAAGTGCATTTCAGAAGTTTTATGACCGCACAACCAGAAAGACTTGGTATATAAAATCCGCAGTAGATTCTTTGATATGACAGGGGCGCATTCGGAATGAATGTTTCAGTTTAGAGCACAATTGGACTATGATACATGCCCTTTGCATTTTAAACCTTCATTCAAGCCATTATCTAAAAATAATTTATAAAATCAATAGTAGTTTAATCTGGACTAATTCAATGCGACGAGGTATATAAAGCTGCCTCCCGGTACATCGTGATGAGTTAAGCAGACAATCAATCGATTAATGGACGCTTTCACAGATTTCAATGGCAGTAAAAATTCTGGAAAGGTTGAACATTTGTTGACCCTCACTTAACCTTGGACAGCGGCGGTCTACTTGCTAATATATATAATTATTTACTATACTAATTAAATACCCACAGACACTAGCGTTTCATCCTTTTGGGAATCATCCATGCAGGGTGTAACGATTAGCATCGGTTGACCGATTCGAACCCAGCAACGTAGCCATTTCGGACTCCATTAGCAAAGACCAAATCCAATCGCCCACCGTTAACCGCTAGAAATACTGTTGAAATTTAAACATTTATTTGTAAATGAGTTTTACCGTCTGTCAGAGTTATCTAATCATTATATCTGGGCATGTGAGCTAAGTTTACCGGCTTCATTTCAACTGAAAATGCTCAGCGATAAGAAACGATTTTATTTTAAAAAGGCTGACATAATTATTTACTATAATAATTAAATACCTACAGACACTAGTGTTTCATCCTTTATATATATATATATATATATATATATATATATATATATATATACAGAGAGAAAGAGAGAGAGAGAGACGCTATGTGTCATTGAAATCTAAATTTAAAGAAAGAGAGGATTTGAGTGAAAGACCAAGGGAGACCGAGCATATTATGTGTGTGGGTTAGAGAGATAGATAGAGAGAGAGAGAGAGAGAGAGAGAGAAAGAGAGAGAGAGAAAGAGAGAGAGAGTGAGAGTGAGAGAGTAATATATAGACATAGATATAGCGTATGGGTGTGTGCTAAAGAGATCAAGCTAGAAAGAAAGAGTGGATGACACTCTGTTGAGAGAGAGAGAGAGAGAGAGAGAGAGAGAGAGAGAGAGAGAGAGAGAGAGAGAGAGAGAGAGAGAGAGAGAATTTGAATATTTTCAAATACGTAGGTTGTGGAACGGTAATTTTTAAATACTATATCCCCACAATGGTTCAGTTTAACAAAGGCTCGTTTTAATGTGGGGAAATTCCAGATTCCTCTTTAAAAATGTGTACAAAAATAACAGGTAATCTCGTTGGCACTCTTTCACGAATGAAAGCACGCCAGGGGGACAAGTAATAAACCTGTCCCTCCCCCCACTCTTTTCGGAAGAGATCATGTCTGGGACGATGGCCTTCCGAGTATACGTTTCAGGTAAGTGTATATGTTGGCGAAAAAAGACGCCGAATATACAGTTAAGCAAGGCCGGTTTTATTGTTAGTTGACGGACCGATGGTGCAAAAAAAAAAAATAATAAATAAAAAAATAAAAAAAATAAAAAAAGGGCATAAAACAGAGCAAAGCCATTATTTGGGCTAGCGTGATTAAAGGGGAAGTAAGGACTGACTGTTTTCGATCGAGCATCGCGTAATTCTTAGTATTATTGACCTTGACATTGCTACTCTTTTATCCTAGTCTTATATATTTGTTTCTTTTGATTTACAAGTTCTATGTCAATCAAATCGACTGTTAATCTAAACATTTCTCTCTTCATTTGTCCTACACCTTTTATCTCTCATATATATATATATATATATATATATATATATATATGAAAAAGAAATGAACCATATTCGGATATTATAAAATACAGGCTCCTTCAGTCTTTGACAGACTAAGGATACCCATGGTTTGCCTGCGCGTGGAATTTTTGTGGCAGGAGGTGCACAATATCCACCCACACCTCTCCTGAGACGAAATTGTTAAATACTAGTGGCAAGTGAAGCACAGGATGACTGGAAACAGATGCCGTGTCAACGGGATTATGCCGTATATACGGCATAATCCCGTTGACACACTGGTTCTCGTCAAATCACCGAAGTTAAGCAACGTTGAGGCTGGTTAGTATCAGATGGGTGACCATTTGGGAATTCTAGGCGCAGTATGTGCTCTCCACTTATCTCGGCATTTGTTTCCAGTCGTCTAGTACATACATTTCACTTGCCACTGGTATTTAACAATGTCGACTCAGGAGAGGTGTGGTTGTAGATTGCGCACCTACTGCCACAATAATTTCACGCGCTGGCACCCCTTCGTGGGCATCCATAGTCTGTCAAAGACTGAAGGAGCCCCCTTTTTGTTATAAAATAAATAAGTCGATTAAAAGAATCACGAATTGTAGTAAAACCCGAAGTGCGTTTCGTCAGATAAACTTTACATGGATATGTGTCTGAAAGAAGGGAAAGAACCTTTTTTGTAGAAATACTAATGCTAGTATGCGAAAGGGATGAAAACAAACAAATAAAAAAACTAAAACGGAATGTGTTCCCCCAAATAGTTCCAACTGTAATCGAAGTTTTCTCTGCTTGCACAAATTAGGGGGAAGGGGGGGGTAAAACTGATGGCAAGCGCCTCGAGGACAGACAGGTGGAACTTAGTGCGTCCTCTGTGCAAAGCAGAAAACCACCCCGGAGCGAATGTAGAAGCACACTCTTTTTTTTATCTACCAACTGTTGTCCAATAGCCGATTCGCCTAATTGGGAACCCTTGGAAATAGGCTGATGATCCCGGATGAAAAGAAGTACATACACGGTGATTCTAACCTGAATGCGCTGGGTCGTCTTTCCTATATAGACGGCACGACACTGACAATATTCATTAAACTCTAAGGTTAATTATGTGACGGATTGATTGTTGCTGTTTCTTCTGATGAGTTAAGCGCAAAATACATTCACTGATTGATATAATAATTAAGTGATTGATTTTGTGCTACGAAACAGATACTTTCAAAAATTGTAAATGTCAACTGAATTAAAGGAATAAATTATAGGATGGTAAACATTATGAGCTTTGGAATATAGACTTTTGTCATCCATTCATAATAAATAAATAAATAAATATATATATATATATATATATATATATATATATATATATATATATATATATATATATATATATATAGAATAAGTTAGAAGATAAAATGTAAAGAAAGTTACTTTTACATTATCAAGTCGATAAAAGTAACAGAAAAAGGTATAAGCAAGACACCTCTTTTGGCCATGGCATTTCGAAGCTAAATGCCTCTCGTCAGAAAAAAAGACAAAATCTGCATTATAGAAATGTAAAGCTAAAAAGACAACACCGATGAAAAACATCGATCTGATTTGATTTTCTTAACTCATTCTATCGTTCTGGTGCTACCAGATCAGGCTGTCTGATTATATTGGCTTTCTGAGATGAACTGTACCTAACATTTGTGCTTTTTGTTTTTTACTTCCATTTCGCTAAACTTTTTCTTTTGAACCCCACCTTTCCCTCATTTTCATTTCTTCCCATCTCCTCTTTCTCCTTCTATGGCTTCCATACTTAAAATGTACCAGATATTATAGGCTAACTATTTTTCCGCTCTCATTGCAAAACTCATTCAGAACATGGAACAAAAACAATAAAATACCCTATAAAACAACCAAACCAAACACCACGAACTAGCGATTGAATTACAATGAGCTTGAAGCATTAAAACCGGTACCCGGAAAACTCGTACCCGGACCCCCCCCCTCTTTGCCAGCTAGGAAAACTGGTCCCTTATTGAATAAATATCGATTGAAAACACATTTTATTACCGTTCTTGAAGGAGATATTGTTTTTAAAAGAGACTATGCATCTCCATAATATTTAAAAAAATTATTTTTAACTCTTGCTTAAAAAAAAACTTAAACACGGAGTCAAGATACGAAAAACGAAACCAAATATTTATTTAAAAAATACTCTAGTTTTAACACTTGTGTCATTAAGAAACAAAAATAATGAAAGAAAACACGTGTATTCAAAGAAAGCAATTATTTTATTTAGAAGAATTAATTCAGTTTTAATAATTCTTGTGTTATTACAAAACAACAAAAAAGAAAGCACGGTCTTATGTAATTTTGGTACCGCGCTGAAATAATAACCTTATTATTTCGAAAGCCATTCTTAACATAGGGGGGGGAGGGTATCGTCTAAAAGTCATTTCAAGGCACTTGTGCAGTACTTAAAAATATACAAATTTATTTTCTTTTGGAGGTGGGGGGAGGCTCGTTTTAAAACTATATCTACCATAATATTTTCTCAAAGCTAGGTAGAAAATGAAAACTTGGAAAAATTAATTTAATTTTTTAAAACAATAGTAAACAAGTAAAAATATTTGTACAAAAATATTATGGGATGTGTATTCTCTTTTAAAGACAATATCTTCTTCAAGAACAGTCATTGTTTTCAATCGATATTTATTCAATAAGGGACCAGTTTTCCTACCTAGCAAAAGGGTATGAGTTTTCCGGAGACGAGTTTTCCGGGGACGAGTTTTCCTAAATTCATTAAAACCTTCTACAAAATTACTGGATCCAACATAAATGCTATTTCCAAATATTTTTATTTATATTGGCAAATATTACGTAGTCGCTACACTGAACATGTTAATGTTTCAGATAAGTGGTCGGTCTGGACCACATGCCTTCTTTAGGGACGTAATAAATCCTTCTGAATTTAACGTTTTTTTTTTGTTTTATTTCTCCAGTTAAGAACCAGACTCCTTCACGGGAACACAGACTTTAATACGTCGCCTGAAGAATGCTTGTGGTTCAAACCAACCACATGTCTGAAACATTAGCATGCTCCGTGTAGCGATTATGTAGTATCTGTCTATATAAATAAAAATATTATATATATATATATATATATATATATATATATATAGACACCTTTATAACCAGCTTAATTACAAGTATAAATATATTTATAAAGAACCTGAGATGGAAAGCCTACCATTTTGATAATCACCAAAATGATGCCACAGAACAAATACATCACCAACCTGGAGAAATGAAATAAACCAACCGCAGACAAGACAATGAACAGAGAAAAGCAGCCAAATACTACAGACTAAAAACATACAAAAACCCTAAAAGAAACAAAGACACTGAAAAATTTGAAAATGACTTGATCAATCTGATTAAAAATATTAAATTTAAGAAAAATAAAAAAATATATCACTCCAACACTAAAAAAAATAAATAAATTTTCAAAATCTATTTCTAAAAGCCACCAAAATAAACTGATTGTACCGGCGGATAAAACTGGGAATTTTTACACAATGGACTATATACAATATAAAAATCTAATATATAAGGAACTTAATAAAAATTATAAAACAACAAATAAATCAGCACTAAATAAAATAAATAATGATGCAAAAAACATTTTAAGTAAACTTAAAATAGATAAATACACAGAAATAACGGTACCAGGTACCCCGAGATTTACTTTAAAAGACCACAAACACAGCTTTAATATTAACCCTACTATTAGACTCATTTTCCACTCGAAATCAGATATAGGACTAGTTAGTAAAAACATATTAGATAGAATTATCCCCAAAATTAAATCTATAATAAAATACCCACTATGGCAATCTTCCAACCAAGTAATCGACTGGTTTTCTAACATTCAAAATAAGAATAATGTTAAATTTCTTTCTTTTGACATTGAATCATATTACCAATCTATATCACCTATCTTACTAAATAAATCTCTATTAATGGCACGAAAATAAACTAATATAACTCAAGACGAAATTAAACTAATACTTATAGCTAGAGAGTCTTTAATAACCTTTGATAATAAGTATTGGACCAGGAAAAATATCCCTAAACACTTCAACATTTTAATGGGCTCGACGGATTCGACTCAGCTAACTAATCTAGTTGGCCTTTTCCTTTTAAATGAAATACATTGTATACTCCATAAACAGTTCAAACTTGAAGGAGGACTATACAGAGATGATGCACTTTTCGTAACTTACTCTACAAATAATAATTACGAAAAAGCAATTAAAGCTCTACATACATTATTTAAAAATTATGGACTTAGTATAAAAATCGACCCTAATAAAAAAATTAATTATTTCTTAGACATAACCTTAAATCTTGAGAATTCTACCTTTGAACCCTATCATAAACCTAACCAATCCCTACTATATCTCCACGATGAATCAAACCACCCTAAATCAATATTAAAATCAATAGTTCCCAATATCGCTTTAAGAATTTCTAGACTGTCTTCTACTAAATCCATATTTATCAAAAATGAAAAATATTACAATGAAGCCCTTAAAAACTCGGGATACAATTCGCAAATTAAATTCATAAATAAAAATGATAGAAACATAAACTGCATTGAAAATAAACCTATTAAGAGCGTAATAACATATAATATGACAATGTCTTCCCGTATAATACATAGACAAAAGAGATAAAACCAAACCACAAATATTAGATAATAATACAAATAAACAACAAACCAAAACCCGTAAACGTAAGAATAGACATAAGGAGACCCTATGGTTCAACCCTCCATATTCCAAAAACCTAGAGACAAACATATCCAGAGACTTTTTTAAAATATTAGATAGAAACTTTAAAGCCCCCCATAGATATAATAAAACTTTCAATAAAAACACAATCAAAGTCTCTTATTCTACTATGCCTAACCTTCATCCAAAAAATATTTGCTCTAATAATAAGAAAATTAATAAGCTACAAAATACAACTATACAAAATACATCAGACTGTAACTGTAGAAGAAAAAATAAATGTCCCCTACAAGGCTCATGTAAAATTAAAAATGTAATCTATAGCTGCACAGTATCAAAAACCCCAAATCTACATGAATCTATTAACAGCCATGACTCAACTACCAGATTAAATAATGACACCAACTTAAACCAATCTACTGATCAATTACAAACCAACCCACCATATAATAATCCAGCACTAGACCTAACGGAAAATAATCACAATAAGCAAGAGTCAATATATTTTGGTTCCACATCTGGCCTAATAAAACATATAATTTCAACGCACAAACATTCTTTTAAAAATAACTCTCTGTCAAACCAAACTACTCTATCCAACTATATTTGGCAACTAAAAAATAGCAATATTTCTTTCAACTTAAAATGGAGAGTAATTGAGTCTTGTAAATTATATAAACCAGAAGATAAATTCTGTGCACTATGTACAAAAGAGACCCTAAAAATTTTAAAATACGAAGATATAAAAAATGCAACCACACTATTAAATTCAAGACAGGAACTAATATTCACATGCAGTCATAAACGTTGGTCTAAATTTAATAAATATAAACCACCTTAAATCATTAAAAATTACTTATTAGTAAAAATAGATTACAATTTTTTTTAATAAATTAAGTTAGACTAATTATCCTCCTTGCGCCCTTAATAAAAGAAAATATGACTAATTATCCCCCTTTACATTATGTAATTACACAAACAACATTCGAAATATAAACAGTGGCATCTTCAAATCAAAAGTACGCTAACGGAAATAATTTATTGCACGGGCGTCTCCCTCCTTTTTAAAATGCATCATTCAATAAGGTGAAAAGCTATAGCAAACATATATATGGGTATTTTAACCATAGTTCCTGATTTCAAAAGGCGAAAAATTAAAAGGTAAATTTTTGTACCTATATTTTTATGTATATACCTGTATACCTATGTATATGTATGTATGTGTCTATTTTTTTTAATATATATGCATGTATACATTTGTAATGTACTTAAAGCAAATTTATAATTTAAATTCAAATCTATATTTTACTCTATTTCTTTTCTATCTCTAACCCATATTAATTTTCTTATCAATTTTAAATCCAGACCTTTTATTTCAATTTTTTTCAGATACATCTGCCTTACTTTTAATCCTAGGTTTATTTATGGTGTCTTTTAAATTTAATAAAAACCCTTCAAAATTTGCTGACGAGGAGACCTTGCTTATTAAAAAACTATATGTAATAATTATTGTCCGTAACTTGATGTCTACCACAATAAAAAGAACTGTTTTCCGAAACGATCGTACAGATAATTGATTTTGTTGTTCCTTCTTATGAAACGGATTTTTAATTTAATTATAATTTGATTTTTAAATTTTAAATTATCAATCACATTCCTTGATATATATAATTTGATTTTTAAATTTTAAATTATCAATCACATTACTTGATATATATAATTTGATTTTTAAATTTTAAATTATCAATCACATTACTTGATATATATATATATATATATATATATATATTAATTATTAAATACCTACAGGCACTAGTGTTTCATCCTTTCGGGAATCTTCAGTGCAGGGTGTCACGATTAACAACAGTCGATAGATTCGAACACATCGACAAAAGCCATCTCTGACTTCATTAGCAAGGACCATATCCATTCGGCTACTGTTAACCGCGAGAAATTTTGTTGAATTTTAAACATTTATTTCATTAAATGTTTTTAACGTCAGTCAGAGTGATTTAATCATTATATGGCGATCTGCGCATAAGACTAAATTGACCGACTTTTAATTCAACTGAAAGTGCTCAACGATAAGAAACACGTTTCTTAAAGGGGCTGACATAATTACTTACTATAATAATTATTAAATACACACACACACATATATATATATATATATATATATATATATATATATATACACACACACATCCAGTATGTTGTTAACATAAATTAGTACCAATAATTTCAAAGGTGCTAAATACGTTCGTAAAGTTTATATAAAATAAATAGAATTATATTTACATCGTAAAAAGTCTACGTAGATCGGATAAGGTTTTTTTTATGTCGTCGTCAGAACTCAAAATGGATCTCGCAGTCGGGAAACTACTTTTAAAAGAAAAATAAAGAAATTCCATTATTACTTCCCCAATTTTCTGGTTGGGAATTAAAGGCCCCAGGGTATTTGAAACTTGGAAATATGATATCTTTAGATTATTCTAGTCGTTTACGATCGGATTTGGGCGTATGAGTTTGAATGTCAACCCCGCTATAAAATATTACTTTTTAAAATCGAGTCTTTAATTAATATTTCGCTGTAGATAATATTTAGTGAAATTTTCCGTGCACACAAGCACACACTCACACACATATTTATATTTCAAATATAAATTTTAATAGCATCAAGTTTTTCAAATAGCTCGATAATGTGAGATTAGAATTGTACTAAAAAGAATTTTAATTTAATATAAACCACACTAAATATAAGGCAATAAATTCAAGTAAATTCACTAAAAAATCAGGTTCTTTTATTCGTAGCATCGAATTGTGTCGGTCTACCACTGGCATATTTGTAAGGTTTCAAATTCATGAGGTATTTAATTTCTTGATGCGGCATACTAAATTGTAAAAAGAAAAATTGCCCTACAGAGAGAAAAAAACGTGTTACATTCCGCATCTATTTTATTTATTGTTTACTTAAATAAGGTATCCTTTTTAACAATAGCGTTCAATCAGTATCACGTGCCTCAACCATCCAGCAAAATCTATACTCCCAAGAATTGGTGTTTTGATGTTCACATTAAAAATCCTCTTTTCTATCTATTTCAAAAGAAAATACCACTTTGTTATATATGGGTCATTGAATTGCATTCACAAGCAAAAGATCTAGTTAATTTGCATATTCTTTTAAACATTCATTTTTATTAATTCCCAATTAGCTTTTTCGGTTTTCTCAGAGGATGATCATCTGTAGTTAACTATTACGTGTGATTATATTCATGTAGATATTCTATATGATTTATACTTGCGTATTATTTGCGTAAAAAAGGTAATAGTAAACACAAACCTCTTTCTATATATATAATGTATGCGTATATATCTTTGTTTAAAAAAAATTGACTACCAAACTCCTTTGTCGGCTTTTGATCTACATACATAAAACTATATATATAAGATTTTCGAATCAATGCGGAACATGATATTTTGGTTTTAGCCGGGAAAATCGGCACAAAAGTGTGCAAATTAAAGAAATGAAATTTGCCTGGGTAAGATCGAACGACGGCATTACAAATGTGCATGCGTAACGTAGTAGCTATTGGTTCATGTTTTAATTTATAGCCTACCAGCAAACATATCATCATAGACCAGGCTTTAACGTCAAAGGGAGAAATAAATCGAGAGCTAAACGTTTTCGTTTCGATTCTCGGTGGTAGCGCACGGGTAATTATTCTACTATATATTGGGTTCAATATAATTTAATAAATACGAAAGCTGCATTAATCAAAATATCATATTTAAGCGTATTTTACGACCAGGCAATTACGACCAGGCAATTCCGAGCAGCCTGCATATATCTTTGTCACCGGTAAATACACACAAACACAAATGCATTATATATAGACATCATTAGGCGATACTACTTTTACAAGAGCCAAATTTTCTTAATTTGGCTTTTGTAAAAGCAACATCACCCGATGATGACTAATTATTTATAACTAGTTCACTGAAACATTCGTGGCTGTGCAGTGATACCTAAATGTGTATGTAAAAATAAATAAAATTTGAGATCCAAATAATAAATGTTGAGGGGTCAAAATTGGGGGTCAAATTTAAAAAACATTGACCTCTGCAGTCTCTACGAAATTACTCAGACAAATTTTGGTCTAAACATTTGAAATCTTACATAAAGTTTATTCACACGTAGGACAAGTTATGAACAGAACATACGGCTCGAGCTAAGCCGGGTTGAACTGCTAGTATATACATGTGTGTGTGTGTGTGTGAGAGTGTGTGTGTGTGTATATGTGTGTACATTTCTCTACCAAACTATTGTCGATTTTCAGTCTGCAGACTCGGGATTTGACATAAGGGGCATTAAGATTTGGGAAGATTATTTTAATCGGTTTTCGGACAAAAATTTGGCTGTCAAGATATCAAAGTTCAACGATTTGACTTTTGAAAATTGTACCAAACTCCACCGTCAATTTTTCGGCCGAAACACTTGAAATTTTTAATGTAGGTTTCTTGGACTAGGATCAAACTTTATAATTTGATTTGAGCCCAAAATAAATAATGTTAAGGGATCAAAATTGGATATATATATATATATATATATATATATATATATATATATATATATATAATAAGCTAGGATGAGATATAGGTAAAATATTTTCGCTTGTTTTCTTTTCCTTATAAGGGAAATGGTTTTCATAATGTTTTATTGTTAAAGTGTTTTTATTCAATAAATCTGAAGAAAGGCTGTTCTTGTGAAAATTTTCAAATGACATAATGTTTCGATTTGTCCGAATAGTTTTGAAACAATTGTAACTCACGATGAAATAAACTATTGCTATCAACCCATTCGTTTAAGTCTTGGTTTTTGTTAAAATAATATATCAATGCGAAATTATGAAATATTATAATTTTGTAGCTTACAGTTTAAGTCATCTCTTTTTGGCTTGGCTTAAAATTTATTGGTATATGAACGATTAGTGAATTATATAAACTCAGTAAAATTCGGAATACTACAAATAAGAATATATATATATATATATATATATATATATATATATATATGTGTGTGTGTGTGTGTGTGTGTGTGTGTGTGTGTGTGTGTGTGTGTGTGTGAAGGCAACATTTTTTCTTTTACGCATATTTCATTGAATAAAATAGGTATTTTTGTCACAAATGATCAATTTGGTTCTTTACCATCTTCTGAATTAATTTATTTGCTTCTGGCAGGAACTGACTGATAGATTCACTAGATTTATTATAGGCCAAAGTACTTTCAAATACACCTAGATTCATCATCAGGGATACTTGATCAAATCCACAATTATTCGAAAGTACATGAGCTTATGTTACATAAGGAGAGCTGTCCCCTGCTCATGTAAGTAAGACTAGAGAAGTGAAAATGATATTAGGAAAAGGCTAGAATCGAAACCTGTAGGCAAGTGTTAAAATATAATGAATAAGTGAAATCATAGGAATGTAGTCGATTGTTAATTCTTTTAGAAATAACTAAATATTATTTATGTCAGAAAAAGGGCGACAGTCCATTCTTTTAGAAATAACTGGATATTAAATATGTCAGTTAAAAGAATGGAAAATGCTAGTTTATGAATTAAAAATAAGTTAGATATTAAACAATTACAATTGGGAATTCTTTGTTTGCCAAAAATATGTTTAGACAGACATATGTAAAATCCACGTGAAATTTAGTCACGTGGAAAAGCCACAGCCTGACGTCATAAATAAAGGAGCTTTCAATATATTGAGATGGATTTCGAAGTTAGATAATCAGAGGAGATCACAATCACAGACAGTGATAGTCAGTTAGAGACGAGAGTCGGACAACAACTCCAGTGAAGCTAAAGCCCTTAGAGGCGAAGGGTGGAAGAGAGGCCATGTAACAATACAAATTTGAATTCTTGACATCATCAATCGGCCGGCTGAGGAATAAAGGAATCATCTGATATTTTGTAACTGTTTGTCTTCGTGTCGTCATTCCACCAACTGATGTGTTTGTCTATTATCATTTTTAACGAACTTTGTATAACCCCGTTCCAAGTAATTTGTCCCCAACATTATCAATAATGTATCTCTCATCCTCTGCGTTAACAGGAACTGTTGCATAAATGCCCCAGCTCCGTAATAATAATATGAAGTACCCAAGAATTGTCACAATCGTTGTCGTATATGTAATCTATATCAATGTCATTATCATTTTGGTTTGAGCCACCATTATATGTGTCTCCAATATGTACCCGACCCAATATGAACCTCCCGCAACGCAACACCTTTACTTTAAATCTGGTTACTACATCAGTTAGTTCCTGCCAGTAAGTACGAAACTTCTCTACCAAACTCTTCTCTACAGACTTAAAAATTGATATATAATGTATTTGAACCTCGGAAACACAAAACAGCTGCTGAATAGTCAAAATTGAAAGAAAACGGAAGGACGTAAATCAACTGCTTTTGTACGCATGCGCAAATATATATTTATAGGTTAAACAACGTTAGTTTTTGTATCAATATTAGTAGTTGCTCAGAAGGTAACAAATAAAGGTTGAGAACTATATCTTTTGGTGTTGATTTTCGCTAATCACGCCCCATCTATATTCTTTACTTTTGAAATCACTATGATATATTGGGAATAAAATCGATAAAGTATTGACTCTATAATAATACATGTAAAATCGGAATTAATTAAAATTTTATATTGAAACCTATTTCACAACTGTGCTACACCGACGGCCACTACTATACATTCGGTTCAATATAATAATCAATAGAGAATTGACTCTATAACAATAAATAAGAAATCTCCATAAATTAAAATATATTTAAGAGCATTTTAGTGGAACGATAAAACTGTTGTGTTGTTTCCTTTGGGCGACAAATTTATTTTAAAATTTATTGCAGAAAATCAATTCAGGTAATTTGATTACGTAATAGAGCTGACATTTATTCAATGTAGCCGCCTTCAACCACAATCACCGCCTCGATACGGGCCCGGAACTGAAAGCATGCATTTTCTACAAGCGTCGGCGGGAGCTCGGCCAATACTCGGCAGATGACGGCGATCAGGCATAGTTTGGTGCTGTGGGAGGTCATGATTGTGATGTTTTAAACGTGTGACCAAACAAAGCAGTGGAACGGGTTCAGGTCGGGGGAGGAGGGGGCCAGCAGCCACATGATTGCACCAGGAATCACCACGCTCTTTAACACATCCAAGTAAACTTTGGTGTTGACTTTCAAACTCACTACGAGGATGTGAAGTGCATAATATGACCCTCATTTGAAACCACACCAAAGACCATAACCGTGGTCGGAAACTTCATTGATCTATGTCCTCAAGCGTTGAACCGTCCAGATTTTCATTTTGAGGGCGCTGACAATGGTCCTGTTGTCATAACTTAGATCGGTAGAGAGCATGAGTTGTACAGCGGCGCATCTACGATCTCGCTAGTTAAACATTGTTTCACTTTCAGACATGGTAGAAGGATCCTATCGCACTTGGCATTTGCCCACCATTGGTTACTATTAGATGGTCGGCAACAAAATGAGAACCGATTTTTCATTAAACGGAAATGGAATCATGTCGTCTTTTCTAGGGTGATAATTTTATCGTTCCATCCTGTATATATATATATGTGTGTCTCTTTTATCTTGGTCTAGATGATATTATGCAAGTTTCTTTCTATTAAAGTGTTATATTTTTATGTCTCCCCACATCTATCTATCTACTTCAATCCTCGCCCGTCTCGACCATGGTAACAGCATCGCACAGCCAACTCCAAAATGGTTAACACTCCCGCGTCAAACAGGGTTTACGATGTCGATGACCACATAGCAGACATTCTGAAACACAATGCCCGTCTGTGAATTTTACGAGTAGGATTTTCTAAAGACATTAACAAATAAAAATAATAATAAAAAAAAAACATTCAAAGCAAAAATAGCAAGAACGGAAACCAGCTAAAAATATAAAAAGAATTCGCATATACAGGCTAAATTATAAAAAAGCAAACAAACAAAAAAGCAACTCAAGTCCTCCAGGTTCCCCCCCCCACCGCTTTTCCCCATTCGCCCTCTTTCCCGGTTTTCTAGAGCAGAGAGCAAAACATAAAAGAAAATTCAATCTGAAAATAGAAGAAGGAAAGCAACTCGTTAAGATTAACGAGAATGAAGTGAAAAACAACACCGATTCGGGATGAAAAGAAAAAAAAAAAAAAAAAAAAAGAAACGAAAAAGTAAATAAAAACAGAATAAGAAAAAAAAAAAATCAAACTTTGTTTTATATACTACCGAACGTGGACATACGTGAAGACGTTTTAAGCCGCCCTGGACATTTCAATTTGCATGGTCGCCATTATCATCTGTCCAATTAAATTGGTTTTATAATAGTATAGCTGTTGGTTATGTTAAATAAAACTATTTATCTTTGACTTCCGCTTTCTTCTTAGCAACGGTCTTGCTTAGTCTTGCCGGTGTATCCCGAGAGAACGTCTCTTCCAATTAATACTTACGTAATTCCAGTTTAATTTTAAAACTCTACATAGATGAAATAAAGCATTTCTTACTTTTAGATGCTTCTTTTTCGGAATCGTATTATTTTTTATAAAATACTAGACCACCCGTGACCCGTTGGGTCAGTATATGATTTGGCTAGCTATGACATAATGAGTATATCAATGATAGCAAAAATATGCGCGCTTGCGCGTACATCAATGATCACTACTTTTAACATAAGGAATTACATTATCTGATATCCAGAAAACTACTTATTTGAGAAAAAATGTACATGCGATATTCTTCTTCAGCACGCACGAAAATTTGTAAAAGTCGTCATTTTAAAGAAAAACGTTAAGGTGGAAACCAAGTGAATATTTACCAAAACTTCTATTTTTATATTTGCTTTAAAAAAGCTACATTTTATACAGTGTTGATCGTCTGAACCTTAACATTTTTTGGACGTCACTTTCGCCGAATGGCTTTATAAACAAAGAAGTGCGACTATTAACGAAAACATTTACTACAAGTCAACGGCTATAATTTTTGCCGGCACTTTTGGATATGTCGTCACTGATCTGAAAGAGATAACTATTTTCCTAAGACATTAACGTACCATCACCTCTGTCAAAAGATTTTGCGAGACATACAAACACACACACATTTTGCCTTTTATATATATAGAAGAGATTTTAAAAATCAAAATATATTTTTCAGTTTTTACTTTAGAATGCACTTATTTCAGAAAAGTTTTATATAATTAAAAAGATTATATAAACGTTTACATAAACTAATCTTCACTTTTGAATGCGTTCTAATATTTTATAGAGAATTTTGTCTCTCATCGAACTGTTCAGTTTACATGAATTGTTTTCTTTTTTTACTTATGAGTTACCACTTATCAAGGCCCGAAGAACACTCGAGGATAGGAGTTTATGAATATAAGGTGGTACTGTTTTAATCGTTAACGGTGTAAATTGGATAGAATTTGATTTATGGGGACAGCTTAACAAGAACTTGTTTATGTAGTGTTTGAAGACTACCATGTTGTATTCAACCGGGAAACAAACCAGTGGAGCAGTGTTCCACATGCGAGCAATTCTAGAAAAATGCTTTGTTCATGGAATTTCCGTTTAGATTTAGGCACATATAGAGAGTGGGGAAAATTAAAGATAGTGGTTGTAGATAATCGAGTGATTTTTTTATGAAAATTTGGGAAGGAGGACCGTAGATTGGAGTTCCGTCGAGCACTTGCCATACAAATAATCATAGAGCAGAGACGGGCTCGCAACATCTCTTCTGTGAGAAAGAGGCTGCAGGAAAGAGAAAACGGCATCACCTTCGAAGCCGGTTTTAGACTATCTAAGGCAGGATAAGGCGCGCCGAGCAGCCCCTAGCCAGATGTGGCAAGAATACGTCATTTTAGTTCGTAGTCTTTCACATTCTGTTTTATAAAATTATTATAATAAAAAGTTATTTTAAAACTTTTACGTTGGTTTTCTGTTTACATGAAAAATATTTTTAAAAAATGTTTCATTAAAAATATATTTTATTACAAGACATCTATAATATAAATACCACATGTGTTTAAAAGTATGTATGCATGCATGTATGTATGTATGTATGTATGTATGTATGTATGCATGTCTGCCTAAAACATTTGACAGAGGCGACGGAATTTCGCGAGACCACTATAATTTTTAAACTTGACGTCTCGACGACAAATCAAATATTAAAAAATTGGCCAAACACATTAATTCTTTCACCCTCAACTGGACAGTTTTCTACAAGAAGCGGTGGACTTTTGTTTCGGGTCATCGTATCGCTTGGATTGACCTTTCCTAATTTTGACGTTTCGAACTTCCGATCGCATCATAGGGGTAAGACGTCAGATTTTCTTTCACTTTCTTTTCCGCCTGCGCGTCACGGATTCGAGCCTTCCAGCCTACTATAACTTTTTTTTTTTTGCTCAACATACACCTCCAAACACCCGGGCAACGCCGGACACCCAGGTTAGTTTAAAAAGAAAACATTTAAATGCAAACACTATTATTATGTAAACTTTTAAAATATGTTTTCAAATTAATAAATACTTTTTCATGTAGAGTTAAAAAAAAAAATTAAATATCGAAAATATTAATCAGATGGGAATTTTCCTCGGTATACACCGGCAAGATTTTGCAAGATGTCCCCTAAACAGAAAACGGAAGTAAAACAGAAAGAGTTTTATCGAACATAACATGAGCCTTTTCTCTCGAACAAAAGATCCTAAATAATGCCTACCTCTAATACTAAACTTTCTTCTATACAAACACGTAAGCGGTATCATTACACTATATATTAGGTACAATATATTCAATAGCGAATTGGCTCTGTAATAAATACGAAATCTGTATAAATTAAAATATACTTAAGCCTATTTTATGATTGCGACAGATCGGGACCCCGCCCTAATAGTAAAGAATAAAATGGATTGGAAAAATATGTAAAATCGTTTTCTGCGGTCGTATTAAATTTCGATAGTCACCATTATTGTCTACCCGTTTTTTTTGTTTTTTAAATAAGATTATTAGCTATATGTTCTGCAACTGTAGTACATGAATACCGCTTATACCAGCTTAAGTGGCAAAAAGAAACCAGATTACTTAACGTTTTCTACAATTAGTGTAACAGAGCGCGAAATAACGTCACGGCAAAGAAAAATGCTATAAAAGGAGAAAGAGTACGTTAGGGAAGACGATCACGTTAGAAAGCACGTTGGAGGCGTGGGTAAGATCACAGCCATAACGAGATGTGATAGAAGAATGAGGAAATTTATGTGGTTGTTACGATGGAGAAAGTTCATTTGAAATTCATTCGTATTCTTTGTCTTCTTTGTGACTGAGGCTACAACGTGTTGGGTAACATTACATTAGTGTCCTTATTCATCAAGCACTAAAGGATAAGATACGATGAAACGTTAAAATACATGAAAACGTTTTAAGCAGACGTTTACTTTAAAATTCCAAAATCAACCATAATTTATCTTCCTATTTAACTTTGGTTTTAATTACTGATATTTTTCTTTGAGTGTCCCGGGGGCCACTCGAGGAAATAATTAAAAACATCCTCAGTTGGCCGATGATCCCCTCCACAAGATAACCTATACACAATGGATGGGATCAATAGAATATTACTAAGAGAAATTAATTTTAATGATGAACCGTTTCACTTAAGTTAATAAATTTACCGAATCTCCTCTACTAGCGATTACCATGCGATACTCTTATCCTCGAGTGGTGACTCCTATATAATAAAAATGAAGGAAAGATGAACAAGCATTTGTTTACGTTAGACTTGAAAACGACCATAATATAATCAGTTTTGAAGAAGACTAAGTATGGATGTTACTTGAAAAAACAATTTGTTCAGGGGAGTTTGTCGTAGAAATGTCACAAATAGCCTTACCGCAAAGAGCCAAAGGCTGTGTTCTATCTTTCACTCATTTATATTTGCTCTCTATCGCCCCCACAACAGCGGAGTTACTATCTTTAAGAGTATATCTGAGAAAATAGACCACATCCTGTCTGCACATCCCTCGGCTAACATTCACATTTGCGGTGACTTCAATGTCCATAACGTGGAATGGTTGACCCACTAAAATAAGACATGATAAGGGGAGGTTCTGTCATGATTTTGCCATTGCCTATGACCTCACTCAGATTCTTCGCGAGCCCACCCGTGTGCCCGATACTACCGGTCAGTATGCAAGCCTTCTAGACCTTTTTCTCTCAACTTCCCCTGAGCTATGTTCATGTTCCGGTCTATCTCCTCTAGGATCCTCCGATCACTCTATTGTATCAGGTAAGATAAAAATGAAATGTAATGTCCCCAGACGTACCTCTTCACCGTACTGTATACCGATATTCTATGGTTGACTGGGATAGTTTCCGTACATTTATTGATCTACTTCTGCGTTTCATGTTTAAAAAGGTCGTGTCCTTTATAGTATCAAACATGACCGAATGGTTAATTGTAGGCATAGACCGATTCATACCATCCAAAATATTTCAACAAAAACCTTACAGCCAGCCATGGTTCTCCCCAGAATGTGCTGCTGCCATCGCGCACAGAGATCACTTTTTCCATAGTTACCAACGTAAGAGATGCACTGAGACTAAAGCTGCTTTTAGGAACGCTAGCAACCACTGTAAAAAGAGTAATAAAAATGCAAGAGAGTTATAATGCTCAGTCCGTTAAATCCAAAGTAGCTTATCAGCGGCTTAGTTCCCACCAGTTTTGGCAAATAACAAATAGGATCCTAAACAGAAGCGTGCGTTTTATCCCAACCATTATCAATGGACCCGAGGTAATCTCGTCAGCATCAGACAAGGTCAAACTATTTGCCAAGAACTTTGCAGCTAATTCTACTCTATGCGACGAAGGCCATCAACTCCCCGTATTTCCTCCTAGAACACACAACACGCTAGGTAACATGCAGATATTTCTGCGTGAGGTCGTCAAGCTAATCAAGAACCTTGATTTCAGTAAAGCAACTGATCCTGGCGCCATCCCAATTATAGTGTTAAAAAAGCTTCAACGTATTTCAATTGTAGTGTTAAAAAAATTACAACCAGAACTTGCCCCCATACTTACCAAACTGTTTAAGCGTTGCCTTAAGGAGAAGTGCTTTCCAACACACTGGAAAACCTCATCAGTATGCCCCGTATTTAAGAATTCAGGTGATAAGTCATCTTCCTCTAAATACAGACCAATAAGTCTCCTGTGTGTCATGAGTAAGCTGCTGAAATCCATATTAAATAGAGAAGTAGTCAACAACCTCAGCAGAAATAATCTTAGTGACATGCAATATGGTTTCCGTTCTGCTAGATCTACAGCAGATGTGCTAACGGATTATCGGTTCGTGAGAAACGCAAGGGATAATGGTTAATGAGACAAAATGATTGACATCAGGAAGCTGGAAAATCTTTCGGTATACTAACAGTTTTATTGGTTATCCTGGATAAGTTTTTAGATTAAATTTGATTATAATCAGAATGGAAGTAGTCCTGCAATAATGTATTTCAAATATGTGTACGCCTTACAAATGGGCTTTATCCTTAGAAAGTATGCCTGACGTTATACACATAAAGCGTAAAAAGAAAATACATGTTCTTCTTGTGGTAATAAGACGTGTTCTTGCTGTAAATGCCTTACCTGTAAGAACCAAAGATTGGAACTCAGTCGACGACTTTTCATGAGAATATCGATAGAGTATAGAGCAACTAGCTACGCTGCTCCATTCAGAATAAAAACTTTCACTTTGACCTATGAACTTTAATGCTGGCCACTTTCGAATTTCAAATTAAATCAACAGCATTTATCATACACGTAAAGATAAAGAACACTGTATATTTATTTGTATGTACTTCTATTCTGCCCCGAAAAAGTTATCGCATAAAACCACGGCTCCGAGAGAGGAGACCAGTGAACATGACAGCGTTACGCCATTACCAGATAAACATGTAGATAAAGGGTGCCTAAATTTTCCGGTATTCAACCACGTGGTTATAAAAATATTTTTCGTTGCCTTAGAAGACGACGGTGGTAATTTTATAAAGGTAGTCCAAACGTGCATGTTTTTTTCTTCTAAAGGGGAAAACACAATTCTCGATTTGGATATATATATATATATATATATATATATATATATATATATATAATTGCAATTATTATAATTACACATTAGGATAATTTGAATTAAAAAAAAAATATAACGGTAAGTGGACTTGTTTTTGAACTATTATTTCTATTGAAGAAAGTCGAATATTGCATTTTATTTATGTTTTCAAACTGCAAAACAAACAATTTTTATGGCAATATTTTTCAGTCCGTTCTTTTTATAAGAAATGAAACTTATCATTGAGTATTTGCAAATATTTTTTAA
Organism: Euprymna scolopes; assembly: GCF_053919585.1. Taxonomy (NCBI): domain Eukaryota; kingdom Metazoa; phylum Mollusca; class Cephalopoda; order Sepiida; family Sepiolidae; genus Euprymna; species Euprymna scolopes. The sequence goes on from NC_136488.1 coordinate 90,002,610, forward strand.
GTTAGAAGCATTTTTCACGACAGTTGTTTTTTGTTTTGCTTTTGTTATTGTTTTTTTCCTTAACAAAAACGATCGACGAATTCTATATTTTAGCACCGGGAGTAATTTATTTATTTGAAATATATTTAAAACTTAAAGTTTGTTTGTTTGCTTGTTTTATAACATGTTATTTGTAAATAATTTACATGACTAAAATGGGAAATAAAAAAGAAAATTCTCTATTCTCACCCGAGATATACTAACACAAATTCATCTGGAAATTTATTAACTAATCAGTTTTAATTAAAGGTTTGATATGAACTAAAAATAAAGAGTACATTAAATTTGAGGCGAAAAAAAGCCAAAAGCATTATTTGAATATGTACGAAAAAAATAAATGTAACAAAAAATAAAAATATTTAGTGTGGGAAATATAATAAAAATAAATTAAAATAAAATGAAAATAAAATAAAAACAAGCAGGAAATAAAAGTATGAATCAAATTTAATTGAAGATTTAAAAACTTTAAAAAATAAAATAAATGCACACTCGATTACAACAAAGTGTATGAGATATATACGAAGAAAGTGAAAGAAAACCTCACGAAGCAGCCATTAACTTAACACTCATGTACGCAGAGTCCACGTACCCCGTTAAGTGCCAAAAAAAAAACTGTAGATGATACCGACTGGCACCACACCAACTAGTAGTTTTGAAGGGTCAGGAAGGATGGAAAGTCCGAGGTAGGAGAGTACTAACCAGATCTCCACTGGAAATGTGCAGTTCAAATCTGGTACCTTGGGGAGGCATTTTGTCACCCAAACCCCAGGAAACACCAATGGCCGATGCCAACGACAATTCAATGGTAAACTGCTGTTGCAATAACGTGCAATCATCTACACGAGTGGTCAAGAGGCGGAGAACATTGAAAATCTGGGGAGACTTGTTGCCACTCGGTCTCCAGCGAATACCACAGGTTACTGCCAGTGAGCGATCATTGATGATGGCCTGTGAGACAACTCCTAGTGAGTGAAATAATGATAAAGTTCCCTTCCAAATTCCCTAACACCCTGATTTAATATCGTAGACGTTTACTATATTTTCTTAGTTTTTAACCAATGTTCACATTATGGTATGATTGTTTTTTAGTAGTTATGTGAACTCCATTTCCGTATGCATGTATTCTGCACTGATATGAAGATGAAGACTATAGCGGAGTATAGGATTTCTATCCATGTAACTGATGAAAATATGCTACACATTTTGATGGAAAACATAGGGGAAAAATGGACATAGAAGAACAAAAAACCAAAACTTTAAATATAATTTCTGCATTTAAAGTAATAGTTATTTAAATATTTCAACATATAATCTTGTGGAGAAAATCCAACTCCCCAATAACGGGCACTCTGGATAGGAACAAAAATAAAAATTGTCTCAGTCATGAAAGATTTATCCTCCACCGGCCGAGGACGAAAAGGGTGTATTTTAGCATCAGAACAGATACTACACTGTGATCTTGTCCCGAAGGCCAAGAATTGTTTGTGTTTTATGTTTCTTTAATTGTTTGATCCCTTAGTTCATAATTCAGTTTTATCAGTATTAGATTGTATATTGCTTTAAAATTACGTAATTTTAAATAGATAATATTTATATTTTTTATTGAATAAAGTTCAGTTTCATTATTAATCGAATTGTTTTCTTTTTTTTCTTTTTTTTTTAAACATGTTTTAATGCTCGTTTTAAAAATGCCCTCCTATAGTATCGACAGTGACAGTTTGATGAGTCTTAGCTACATTGCCTGCATGTATTTTTCAGTTAACAGGCTTTCTATATCTCGTTGACCGTGGTAGAACAGGTGCTTTTTTTTAAAGTGTGGACGAAACTATTTCAAATAGTAAAAGTAATCGAGAACGGAGAATAACAAACTACTTGAACAGAAAGCTGTATTACAATGTGCTGACAACATAGAATTGATGTAAATCACGAGATAAACCTATCAGACAAGCTTGAACAAAGAAAGCACAGAATAGATCAGACAATTCTGAAGGACGTTTGCCATAATAGTATTTATTACAAAGATTGAGTCAAGCAACATCACGTCTGTAAGAGAGAAGGCACAGAGAAATATACAAGTGTGAGGCCAATCAAATTTCAGATACTTTTCTGCACATTATTAAGAACTCCCAAATGAGGCAGAGATTCACCAACCCAAACATGAAAACAATACTCGCCGAACCGCATGCACCGTTAGTACTTACGTTTACACACGAGACCCACACGTTGTATGCAGTCTACATCACATGGTCTGATAATATATTTGTAGCGATAGAGAATAACCTCAGATGTGAGAATGTTTTTAAGAGAATAAAATAAGCTACTTAACTAGAAACAGAAAGAGTAATGAATCTATTCTATGAACTCTAGGAAAGATTGTACGAGAAAATACCTTATTTGAAACAACATATGTGAAGATTCTACGACAACACCGATCTGCATAATTTACTTTTAATAATTACTTTATCCTTGAAATAATAATTATCTAAAATTGCTCCTACTTTTTCCGTAAAAACTAATTACATTATTACCTGAATATTCCTAAAAAAAAAAAAAAAAAAACAATAAAAAAACGAATATGTCTCTTCTATATTTATTTATTAAACGTTGTAGTTATTAAATTCTTTAAAATATATATATCTTTTTACCGATATCATTTTTAAGTTTGTGAAAGGTGATAGCATACCATGAACATGAAATAGCCCCCTTTTTAAACAAGGAGTAATCACTTATCAAGGCACGGATGCCATTCGGGGATAAGGGTTTTTGAGTATACAATAGTCATTGGGACAAAGTGTAGTAATTATTAATGGCGGGAATTGGAAATAATTTTTATTATTTAAAAGGACGGCTCAACAAAAACTTATTTACATTAAACTTGAAGACGGCCATGTTGTAGTCAGCTGGAAAGCAGGCCAGCGGAACAGAGTTGCAACTGTGGACAGTTTTATGGAATCTGTATTTAGATTTAGGCACAGATAGAGAGTCGGGGAAAATTGTTAATAGTGATTGTAGATAGTCGAGTGTTATTGTGAAAGTTTAGAAAAAAATACTCATTATTGGATCTAAGTCCAGCACTTGCCATGAAAATAAGGATAGAGAAAATGCAGGTTGGCATCGTGTCTTCTGTGAGAAAGAGGTTGCCTGCACATAAAAATGGCATCGAACCTGGTTTTGAACATTGTCAAGGCTATATAAGGCTCTCCGAGCAGCTCCTGCCTAGATGTGGCAACTGTACTCCATCCTAAAACGTATTTGGCTCTTATACAGATAGAAGATCGCATCGGCAGTAAGATACCTACTAAGACGGTAGAATAATCCAATCATTTTTCCGGCGATCTTATGTATGTTCTCGATTTCCGAGCAGGATTGTAGATCAGTTCCAGACAGCTTGTAAAATCATGGTGCTTCCCCAAGACAGAACAATTACGATGAAAAGAGAGAAGTTTGATTTTAGACGCATAAAAATTAATCAGTCATATTTCCCCTACTGCACCACGGGCAGAAAATCAGAAGGGAGAACATCAGAAATCTTGGTCATTGCCGGCCTTTTAAATATTGCCATACATGGTAGTGTATTTTGCATAAATGTCTACGAATAATCGTAGAATTTGATTTGGGAGATCATTGATAAAGATCAGGAAAGAAGTTGGACCCAGGATGGAACCCTGAGAGACGCCAGCATTGATTCTATAGGCATCTAGTTTCCGCCCATCGACGACTATTCTTATAAACCTATTAAAGAGCAAGGATTTACTAATAGATAGGACATTTCTAGTTGTTCCGTACCTGAAAATATTTGGAAATAGACTTTTATACCATACTCTATCAAAAGCTTTTGATATGTCAAGAGCAATTGCTCTGGAAACGAAGTCTCTGTGGAGAGATTCACTAATCCTGTGTGATGTTATAGCTAGTACATCAGCTGTAGATCTAGCAGAATGGAAGACATTACATGTCATTGAGTATGGTATTTTTGCTGAGATGGTTGACTGTTTCTCTGTTTATCACAGATTTCAGCAACTTACTCATGATGCACAGGAAACTGATTCATCTGTACTAAGAGGCAGATAACCAATCTCCAGAATCGGGGTAAACATAAAATTTTTCAAAGTGTTGGAAAGCATTTCTCCTTAAGGCAACGTTAAAATAGCTTTGTAAGGAAGCTAGTTCTGCTTTAAGCTTTTTGAGAGCTATGATTCGAATGACGTCATACCCAGTAGATTTACTGGAATAAATGTTTTTGATAAGCTTAGCAACAACATACAAAGATAATTGATGCTGCATATGTTTTCAGTCACAGTATGAAATACGGGGAGTGGGTAGGCGACCCTGATCACAAAGGGCAGAATTTGCTACAAATTTCTTAGCAAAGAGTTTGGCTTTGGCAGATGCTGACGAAATAACCTCTTGCTCATTTATGATAATCGGACACACCTCTGTTTATTACTCTGTTATTCGCCAAAACTTGTGGGGACCAAACCACTGCGCAGCTACATTAAACTTGACCGACTGAGCATGCGCCTCTCTCGCCTTCTTTAAGCGATTGGACTAGTATTTTCTGTGGGCAGTTGCAGCGGTACATTCTGGAATGAACCACGACTGGTTATTAGGTTTTTGGTAGTATTTCCTGAAATGTATGAAGCCATCTATACCGACAGTTAATGAGTGTCCGGGTTGATACTATATAGCACACGTTCTTTTTAAAAATAGAACGCATATATATATATATATATATATATATATATATATATATATATATATATATATATATATATTATATTTGGAAGCCATCCCAGTCAGAAATTGAGAATCGATGTACTGAACGATGGAGAGGTTCATCTGAGGACTTATTACATTTTGTTTTTACCTTAACTGAGACAATTAATATGAAGATCCTAATGGAGGCAGACAGGAGCATGAGCACAGTTCTGCGCAAGTTGTAAGAAAACGGTCTAGGAGACTTGAATACTGTTCGTCAGTGTCGGGCACACGAGTTGGTTCGTTAACGATCTGTGTTAGGTCATAAGTAGGGCTGTGACAACAGAATATTATTTTTATTCTTTTGACTCTTGGGTATATATCCAACCCAGGTAGACACACTTAATCAACCGAGAACCACATATGTCTATATAAAAACATATAGGATATTAACGGATATATACCCAAGAGTCAAAACAATGAAAAGAATATGCTGTATTCGCATCCCTAGTCAAAAGCAGTAAAGCTATCATGACAGAACCTTTCCGCAACATCCGTTTTGTTTGAGTGGGGTACTCATAAAACATCGTGAATATTAGCCGAAGGATGGGCAGAGAGGATGCCAATTTTCTCAGAGATTCTATCAATGATAGTAACTGTTTTCGGGGCGATAGAGAGCCCTGTGCTGTAAGTGCGTGCACAAATAGGACAATTTTTGATCTTCTTTGAAGATGTACCTGCCATATGGAAATTCATCTCTAATGTAGCTACATGTTCAATGTCCATGGGAGACAGATTTTGATGTCCAATCGGAATATGCCTTAATCGCAAACTCATCTAGAACAACAGTGGGTCCAATGCCAGATTCACACAGAAGCAATAGATGAGGTTTGGTTTCCTGTAATTGGATTTCAACGATTGGAAAATTGAAACGTAAACCTCTGATGTAAGAGGAGGGTCTACGTTGGAGGTTAGTGTTCTGGGGTTTATCTTGTTTTATTCCTTGAAACTTTTTTATGTTGGAATATGAGAACGTGTGGAAGAGGTCTGCAGAGTTGTTAGAGCAAGGCAGAGATGGAAACAGCGAGAGAAAAAGAAACGGGAAATATTTCTTGCAGATCATGAAGAGGAAAATTTGTAAACTTAACCTACTAATATGGCACCGAGAGACTCCACCAGTAAATACTGCATCATCTAGAATCCAGTCACGAAATGGCAATATAGCAGCACCAGTACTTTGCACCTGCGGATATGACGGTCTCGTTGGTGCTTAATCTCAGATTCGAGGTCCTGACAATCAGGCGGACACCGTCAGTCCAGGTAAAACGTCTACCTCAAAGACTCTTATTAGTGACATAGATACAAGGATAGAGATAGAAAGAGAAAAATAAGAACATCTCAAGCGGATGCCCTGGAATAAGACTGCTTGCCTAGTAAAAAGTAAAAAAGCTTTTATTTTATTTTCTCGCTGTCTTAAACATCACACATTCTAAATAAAGTCTGAGGAACAAAATAGAAGCGTGTGTTACGGGACTGCCAAGAACGCGTCTATAATGCGTTTTATATTTTCCAAAAAATACTTAGTATATGCAATAAAAAATTATACCTAGATTGAAAATGACAAATTGTCCACCCTTCACTCACGAAGAGCCTTAGCATATAGACTATCGAGATCAGTAAAAACTCCACAACTGTATTCTTTATCTGATCTATATTGCAATACTTATAATACAGTACTTAGTTCAATGTTTTTTTAGAGTCTATTATAAAGAAAAGAGAGAGGATGAGTAATGGAATTCCATATATAAATATATATATATATATATGTATATATATATATATATATTCAGAATGTGAGAGACTATATAAATATTTCCACAGCCAAACAACGTCGAAGCTCACAAGAGCCATGACAGCAAACAAACCGGAATTCCAAGAGTCGTCATTTGGGCTCATCAATTAGACATACCCGAACTCGGAATTCGAAACCCGAGCCCATTGCATGCAAGGCGAGCGCTCTACCACCTGAGTAAATCAGCCACGCATACAAGAAAGTCTATCAACTAACACAGATCAAACAAACCGCGTCGAAATTCGATTATGGAACGGACCTACCTCGTCTAGAACAAGGGATGTGGTCATCCAACCAAACTAGAACCCAAGGTGATGTATCACAAGTATGAATTTTATACTCGCCAGGAATATATTATTATTATTATTAGCAGTAGTAGTATATTTATTTTTTATTAATGTTTAAGGTAATGACTAAAACATATAGTTAGTCAGAGTTTGTCTTTTTTTCTTTTTTTTTCTCAATGAAACATTTAGAGCATATGAAGCACAAAGAAACATGAATAAATGGTTAGTTAATTAAGAAAAAGTAAAAATATAGATAAATACGTAAACTTTCCTCTTTTTATTTCTTTTCTCGTACTGAAAACATTTGGATCAAGTTAAGATGTGCATTCAAAAATATTGCTGCTTGTTTCCACCTCGTCACAAGATGTACGCTCATAAAAAAAATAACAAATTGCTAACCCTTCACGCATGAAAAGGCTAAGTATATTATTAGACTGTCGAGACCCTTGAAAGTTCCACAATTGTATTCTTTATCTGATCGATATTGCAATTGTGTTTATGGGAGTCTAGCTATAAAAAAACAACAAAAAACAACTTTTGTATGTGTTTGAACAGATTTCCATCCTATGAACGACCGGCACCGACGCAGACATCACATTATCATACCAACTTTGTTTAAACTGAAACATATACTAAATGTAAGTTTAGAATATACTGTTTATGTAGAAGTTTGTGGCATTAAGACAATTGTGTCGGTTCTTAGTGCGAACGCTAATCCTAGAATACTATTGTATCATCTCTAGACAAAACATATTGCATTTTGAAATTTTTATTTGAACAAAAATATTTAAAAAAATACAAACTTAAAAATTAGGCATAAGGCTAATAAAAAGTACGGGATAATGTATGCCGTTGCTCATCCTTATTTACTTATATTAATACTTAAGATTGTATATCCTACTCGTAACAAAAACTGTCTCAGTCACCATAATACCACATTTACTCCAGTGTACGTCCCACGTTAATTAAACCCAAATTTGAAATTATTTTATTGAATCAAAAATATCTACAGAGATTTCATTTAATTTGGTAGGAGGTGGGGGAATAAACAAAATAAAAAATTGGTTAGCAAGGCCCTCCTCACTCTTTCTAAATAACAGATCGCCCACTGTGTTCCGGTTTGTGGAAAACAAGCTAGTCAATCTCTGAGTGGAAGTGGGATCGAAGTGTGAGAGAAACGAAAGGTGAAAGTTGGAGAATAAGTTAGTGGAGTCCTTCCAAGATGAGTGCAAATGACCAGGCCAGAGACGAAAAGAAATAGATTGAGGTGGGGGGACCATCTTAGAGGCTCTCTTTTACCGTGGAGGGAGAAACTCTTTCACTCGACTAACAAGCTAGAAACTTAACTTACCGAAAAAGCCCTGGGATCCGACAGGACCTGGAATAGCACGCGCCATGCTTAGTCCAGGAACACATACTCGATTGACTGTTCTTACACATAAGCTTGTCACTTTTATCCACCGTCTTTCAAACTCTACGGAATGTAATCTTTTTCTATAATATATGATATTTGACTGATACTACACTCTGATCATAACTCGAAGCTCAAAAAGTTGTTTTGATTTACAGCATATCAAGTATCTTCAGACAACCTGATTAGTAGCTCTAGGTTATGAATATGAAAAATCCACAGAAATATTATTTTCTGATCTAGGCCAGCTTAAAACTTGAAACCTATGAGATGATGTTTATTTAACCCGATCTTTAATAATAAATATACATATATTATAATATAGACATAATATATATCATAATAACGTGCTAAAATATCCCCTTAATCATTAGATCATGAACTGCACAATCACTAAAGTTGTATATTATTTTTGCCACGGAGAACCAATTCGTGTTAACTAAAATAAAAGACCAAACAAATAAACAAGAAATGTTATTCACTCAAAACGTACATTATGTGATTATTACACAGAGAAAGTGGACTATCTTGTATCAGATTGCACGGAATTAGAATCCGCTGAATATAAAAAAATCTACATGATATCGTTTGCCAACATCTGCAGTGGGAAATCAGCCATTTTTATGCGAGCTAAGCTGCCTCCAATTGTTATAATAAACATGGCGCAGAGGAAGTTATGCGTAGGATCTGTAACAATTTTATGGGACATCATTCTCAGACAGACACTGGACAATCAAAGGTAATCGCCCAGACCAAATAATAACAAATCATAAAAACACAATACACTTTCTTATATGCGTGGCAGTCCCGGTAACATTACCGCTGTAATACGCGCTTTATATCATAGTGGTGGAGAACTTTGCGATCCCCACGAACTTACCATATTCTTTTATCTCCGATAGACGCAGCTGCTGGACTTTCTAATTACCATATAAGAAGTTGCTCAGTGGAAAGTGACGTCTTTCTGGCAGCAGTCGTAAGAACGTGGTTCTTTTCTTATCGTTTGTCTTTGTGGCTCAAAATAAAACAAAAAAACCCCAGATAATTGTAATTATTTAATCTATGGTTTTCATTACCTCTTACAGCAATTTACACTAGGTACACCCAGTCAACGCAACTCTAGGTTGGTGGTAGCCTCAGAAAATATTCACGTCTCACTCCCGAGAGACAGGAACCCTTTGACTGCTCTGCCACCAACTTGCTCACATAAATCAACTTCTTGAACATATAACCCTAATCTTTAACTTTAATTTTAATGGAAAATGCCGCCCGTTTCCTTAAACATATCGCCATGGCGAGATAGTGATATATCATATTCGTAACTAATTGGATTCTTCCGAACACTATGTAAGAGAATAGGACGTAGTCTCGCCTTGGTAGTCTTAGTGCAAATGTCAGAAACACTATTCTTCTTACGTTTGGTATTCGTTCTCAATCAGTTCGACGCGTATGGGGTATTGTGACATGCTAGCCTTAGTATTGTCGTGCTAGGGCATGGCTCTGTGAAATTCCAAGAAGTATATCATCTCATGACTTGCTTTTTATCTTCGAGATTAGTTTACTGCTTGCTGTCTGAGGTGGCCTGACTGCGTGTACCGCTAGTACCTACGCTTACACGCGTGACCCACACGTTGTGTGCAGTCTATGTCGCAAGGAGCACAGAATAAGTTATAACTCGACTCCCTTTTTTTAGTAATAACGATATTAGTTTGCTCATTCTCTCGTCACGTGTGACTTCTCGTTGCGGCTGTGGCGTTACCCACATTATAACGTGCTCGCCTTCTTTAATGTGCTGTTTCTCTTTTTTTTTAGTCTTTCTTTTTCCTTACCGTGACGTCATTTGGCCCACAACCAGATATTTGCATACTTTCCCAAGCCTTTCTATTCCCTCTTTTGGAAGGAGTTAGTTTCTTGTTAACTTCCTGAGACGAACGACTAGAAGATGCCTACTGGACTAACCCGGCAATTGTAATAGTTTAGAGCGTTCCTTGTTTAGGGATACTGGCTTGATCCTCCTCCACCTTTCGGCCTTGTGCCACATCCTCGTGCAGTTTTGGTAAACACGTTCTATAATATAATATTCGGTATAACATAGTATAACATAATTTACTGTATTACAGCATAACAAAATATTTTGTATAACAGAATAATCTTACAATAGAACATAACATTCAGTATTGCAGTATAACATTACAGTATAAAATAATAGTCTGTATTACTCTTGGTAATATAATATAATGCTGGCAATTCCGTAAGTCTACTGTGAAACAGAGAATTGAAGACTTTAATATTGAAATATTCGTGGATGCTTATTCTTAAACAAGCAAATATTTCGTTAATGTTGCTCGATCTTTGAATGGCCCGCCACTATTGTCTACGTTGACAGCATTTGCTAGCTTAATGACGTGATAGACGCTGCTTCTTTAACCAGTTGCTGATGTGCCTCGGAAACTATTCCAAGACTTCGTACCAAACCTACCTGGAAGGTGCAGACCCTTGGAAACTAGACGTTTTATGTCTAACTTCATTCTAGTTCATTTGTTTTCATTAATCTTTTACATCATTGTCTTTTTCATTTTTTTCATTTATTTTTTATATTCAGTTTTTCCTTCATTTATCATGCATTTTCCATTCATTTTTACTTTCATTATTATTAAAAAAAAACATTCCTTTAGCATTTATATATGTTTATTTACGTTTTCATTATTTTTTTTCATTGATTATTTTAGTCTGTTTTCTTTTGTTACATGAAAAGGATGTCCCTTTTTCATGTAAGTAAAAAATAGGGAATTACTTAAATGAAAATGATATCAGAATAAGCGGGGATTAAACCCTGTAGATAAGTTTTAAAGAACAATAGGTTTAAATGGAACGTCTAGTTAAATTGTTGATTCTGTTAAAATATTTAATAAATACAAATTTGGCTGGAAACTATTCACATTCTTAGAAAGAATGCATATTAAAAATATCGGACAGAATTAGACAAGTAGGTTAAATTCCCTTGTAAAACAACAAAGAGAATAGGAAATTTCCTGGTCGTCAGAAATTATTTGAGAACGTACAAATCGCGCATGTTTGAAACACGTGAGTTGTAGTTACGTTGATCAGACATACGTGTGATTTCTCAATATAGGAAAGAGTTCGAAGTTAGTTAAAAAGAGAATCAGATTAGTCAGACCAGAGAAGCAGAGGAGATCAGACCGATTCTCCGTTAGAGTCAAGGCACCCTCTGGGAAGCGGAAGGCTTAGAAGTAACCATGTAAACAACTTTGAATCCCTGAAACACCGAATCCTGTCCGACCGGTCGAAGAAGAATAAAATATCATCATGTGGTTTTATAACTGCGTCTTCGAGTTATGTTTTTGAACGAAAAAGGTAATGTGTTTATATAAATGTACAACTGTCGACGTAAATGTCAAACGCACTATCGGTCTATCGATCAAGATATTCATAAATCTCTCATTCAATTACAGGCTTGGTGCTCCTGTAGTAATCTGTACCCTACCTGTCTGTCTCGTTATATATAAGATCTGTCTCTATATCTCAACAATATGAACACTCACAATGAATATATATATATAATATCTAGCATCTCACAACACTCAACAACATGAACACTCCTTCCTATCACTCTAAGACTCTTACTAACATGAAGAACATCAAATATAATACATACTCTAAAATATAACCACTATGCAACACTTTCATATTTTCATAATTCTTTAATTAATTCTTTAATTAATCCATCTTTTCCCAATTAAACTCAGTAGCATTGGAGAGCTTTCTCATCGCATATTCTATACATTTCAATCTCCCTTCAATCAGAATTTGTCAGCAATCCTAGCTGTATAATATTCGGTATCATGCAAGTTTAATGTAAAGAAATACTTGCCGAGCAATCTGCTTTTTATTTATTACGTAAGGCTAAACGGATTCCGGGTTTTAAAGGTTTTCTTTTTTTATCCTTTCCCTTGTGTTATTATCTATTAATTTGGAAAGTAATAGCTGTCCCATTCTTCAAGGACTAAAGTCCACATTCATTTATTTTTTTTTTTTAGATTTAAACTTGAACGGGTTTTATTTATCGCCGTTGCTTGATTAGTCCTTAGTGAATTGTAAAACAAGGAATGCCTAATCTCTAACCGCCTCTTGTCTGAACAAGCATTTCTTGAGTATAATAAATCAAGAGTTGGAATGGGCAGAAGATTACTTGAGAGTAAAGGATTTTTCAAGTATTTTTTTACATTCGACTTGCAGTATTCCGAGTGTTATACAGCTAGGATTGCTGACAAATTATGATTGAAGAGAGATTGAAATATATAGAATATGCGATGAGAAATCTCTCCAATGCCACTCAGTTTAACCGGGAAAAGTTAAAATAGGATAATAGAAAATATTCCGGGCAGTTCATGTCTTAAAAAATCTAAACAACTCTCGTTTTAAGTACAGTTCAGATACAACGATGATCTTTATCTATATAAAATGGGTAGGATAGAGAGAGTTTACTTGGCAAAGAAATCCGATTTTTACATATAGAACAGAAAAGGTGTTTATATATAGCGTGTTATATATATATATATATATATATATATATATATATATATTGTTTGTTTTTGCGATACGTTTTGAATGAATTCAATTATTTACGAAAGTGCATTTTTACCTAAATCCGAGTTGGTAATAATTTTCCCGTTAATCAATTTGCTACCCCACATGGGGAGCGGCATATATATTATTTAAAAAAAATAATTATCCACTGACACGTGTTTCGTCATCTACGACGTATCAGAGTGGCTGAAATCTAGCGAGATTCGAAATCGGGACCCCACGGTAATGAGCCTAAACCCCTTACCGCTCATGCACCTCGAACGACTGTTTGGATATATCGCGATTTACTTAGATTTTTTTGTTTTTGTTTTTGCGATAAGTTTTGAATGAATTCTATTATTTACGAAAGTGCATTTTTACCTAAATGCGAGTTGGTAATAATTTTACCTTTAACCAACTTGCTACCCCCACATGAGGAGCGGCATATATATTTTTAAAATATAATTATCCACTGACACGCGTTTCGTCATCTACGCCTCAGAGTGGCTGAAATCTAGCGAGATTCAAAGTCGGGATATATATATATATATATATATACATATATATATATATATATATATATATATAGAGAGAGAGAGAGAGAGAGAGAGAGAGAGAAAGAGAGAGAGAGGAGGGGAGAGATAAAAAGGAACAAACCATATTATGTGTTCATCAATGTTTCGTCTTTATTTCGAGAATTCCTCTGGATGAATGAAATTAAGAAACAAAAATTACCAGTACAAAATATTTGAAAATGTTTCACGTGCAAAGTGTGACGCTGTTCTATTTCAGAAAAACGGAAAAAGAACGTTGGAAATTCAAAAAGGTCGGGGTGGGGCGCTGTTAAAGAGAGGGAAATTTTAGTGACGTTGTATAGTCGTTAATGTAATTTTAACAGATATGAACGCAGTTAATATTCTTAGTGGAGAGAAATATATCTGTTGAAATTCAAATAAAGGTTTGTAACAGAAATGAAATGAGTGTTATGTAATTTATTGATTGAGATTATATGTATTAATTATTATAGGGGGTGTTTGAATGGTGTGAGAGGGTTAACCTGTGTCTACAGATAAATTATGTTCTTTTAATAAAATTTTACTTATTAATGGCGCTATGTTATAGAAACCTGCACGCTGTTTAATTGTGCTTGAATTTGCGATAAGCGCAGATTCAAGAAGTCTCCGGCGTGGTTTATTTGAAATAAATTTAACTACTTTTGTTTGTTTAAAGTCAAAGGTGTGATTATGCTGCAATAAATGAGAGAATAATGCACTTAGAGAATTGCTTTTTTTTATATCTCTTTTATGTTCACTGAGCCTTTTTTTTCAATTCACGCTGGGTTTCACCAACGTATTTATGATGGCAATTTTGGCAAGGGATAGTGTATATACCTCCATTGGAAACTGTTTTTTTTTTGGAGATGTTTCGTAGTTCTTAATATTTGTCTTATGGTTAGTGATGTGGTTTGTACGATAGGAATTTTATATATATATATATATATATATATCGAGAAGATTTTAAAAATTAATTAGTTATTGAAAAAAATAGTTTTAAACAACTTTATTAAGCATCAATTGAATTTACATTCTTTACTACTTTCTTAAAAATGAATATACAATGCGGGGCAGTAGCATTGTTATAAGGAGTGAAACCTTACCCTCAGACCTCAGTTACCATGGAGCAGTGGACGGGTGAGCATCTGGTATTGGGCGGAGGAAAACATTGTTTGCTTCACGAGAAACCCCTTTATGCTTAGAAAGTAACAGTATGGTACGCTATGTCTGCAAGAGGTATTATGGGTCCATTTTTTTTTAAATGAAAATGAGGTTGGTAATGGAGTCACTGTTAATGCTCAGCGCTATGTTGAGATGATAAATATTTTTTCCACTGCTCAATTTATCCGTTTCACAGTGGATGAACAAACACATTTCCAACAAGATGGTCCTACAAGTCACACGGCAAGAATTTCCATTGATGCCTTAAATGCTTTATTTCCAGTTCGTGTCATTTCTCGCAACGGAAATATCCCTTGCCCCACTCGTTCACCAGATTTGAGTGCTTGTGAATTTTTTTTTTTTTGGGGGGGGGAGGATGGGGTATCTAAAAACGAAAGTGTTCGAACGTGACCCAACTAGAACAGTTCCGGCTCTCAATATATATATATATATATATATATATATATATATATATATATATTCACGTGAATTATTTACGTCAAGTTTTCGAGACTTTGTAAAAAAGAAAACACGTCTTAGGACAATGCGTATCTATTTCATTCCTTCCTCACTTTTTTCTCTTTCTTGCTACATTCTCCATGTCACATACTAGCAGGTTGCTCGGCGTCGTGTGGAGAATTTACTTTTATTTTTGCATTCTCCATACCTGACGTCATCGGTGACGTAATTTTGCTATGGCGTCGTTTGCGATGCCGTGATACATAACATTACCTGCTATGGCGTCATATATAATGCCATAACATATATATATATATATATATATATATATATATATATATATATATATATATATATATATCTGCTATGACGTCATTATTTACAAACAAACGGACATACGGATTTATTATATTGTTTTTTTTTGTTTTTTTTTAATCATAATAATAATTATTAAATACCTACAGACACTAGTGTTTCATACTTTTGGGAATCATTAGTGCAGGGCGTCACGAGTAACGCCGTTCAATAGATTCGCACCCGACAACGAAGCTATCTTTGACTCCATTAGTAAGAACCAAATCTATTCGGCCACTGTTAACCGCGAGAAATATTTTTGAAAGTTAAACATTTTGTAAAAAGGTTTTTTTAACGCTTGCCAGAGTGCACCAGCTACTTAATTGGCTGAAAAATGCGACGCTCGCTCTTTGTTTATAAACAAGCGGTTAGAGCACTGTAAAAGTGGTGGACAAATGTTTGTTTAAATAGACATTTGGCGAAATAATTTACGGGCGCCGCTCCCGTGGGTCGATCAGTAGAACTACTGGCTGTCAACGTGATGGTTCTAGGTTCAATTCTCGGCTTGTGAGAGGTGCTAGTCTAGCGGCACTGATGAGTTGTGATACAACGAAACAGGACTGTATGTCGATGACTATATATATATATATATATGCGCGTGTGTAGCAGGTGTATTATTTTGTTTTCTATATATGTTGATCCAATGAAATTTTAATGTTTATACATTGTGATAAATGATTGGTAAGATCTCTGTTTAATGTCGAGTTCATTTAAATTAACACATTATTTATGAAGTTTAAATAAAACCTCACCCCAGAAGTTCAAGCAAAGTCTGTTTGTCTATCTATCTACCCATCTGTATCTCTTTCTAGCGATGAAATAGTAATTTAGACGAATTGTGAAATGTTATTTTCAAGCTATGGCGTACCGATATCTAATGAACATTTCTATGGTTCGCAAGCTTAACCAGGTTTGAAATAAAGCCCAAAATATAAGATAACCATTGAGCATCGAACCACTTACTCCCGTATTAATTATCTGCTCACTGATCTGGCTACCTATTACGCGACGGAGGCTTGTCGTGGAAAACGCTCAACGAAGCGAATAGGCGAATTCTTGCACATGTAGACTTTGCCGGCCGAGAAAAGACATCCACACTCATAGAGGAGGGGAGAATCGGGCGGTTTTTATGATCGGTCGTTCCATTTGGCTGGACCGGTTACGTGGGGGGGGGGGGGGGGGTAACGCGCCACCCCCAGCTACAAAAAAAATGAAAAAAAGGAAAGTCGCAGATCCTGGAAAACACCTAATGGCGCCTGCCTGTGACGTGATCCTGTCTTGCCTATTAGATTGCGGGGCTATGGATGGTGAGGAATCACCACATTTTGCGGGTTTGGATGGGTGGTGATAGTAAGGAACAAGAAAGATACGTTTGCTGATACATTCATGAAAGAAAGAAACGTATCGTATGCGCAGTCACGTGCATACATAACACGCCTGTAACACACGCTCGATTGAGGCAAGTACACACAGAAATTAACACAAAGAACAAGCATGAGAACACACACAAAACACAAAATCACATATATATTAATAGATACGCAGTGAGTAAAGCTCATATATGTATATATATATATATATATATATATATATATATATATATATATATATATAAGCAACTTCGTTTGTATGTGTGTGCGAGTTCGTTCCTTATAGACTCCGAAACGGCCGAACAGATTTTCTTTAAGATTTACAGAACTTTAGTGTATAAGTCTGGGAGTGGTCTTTGTTAAAATTTGTCTCAGAATACTCCCGATAATAACCGATAATCGAAGCCATTATTTTAATTTATCTCTCATCGGTAAAGCCATTTTTACATGTCGTCGTTTAGCAACAATTATAGAACAACGGGCCATGAAAATTCTACTGTCGGTAAGTTGATAGTTTATTTATTTATTTTTAAAATTTTTTTGTCATGACGTGGACTGTAGATTCAAACCCCGCACGTAAATTTCTTAATGTTTTTCTTTTCGTTAACTGGAAAGAAGATTATGTGAAATAATTTTATAAAAGAAACAGTAGGTTCTTCAGAATGCAGTGTAGAATAACATATTTGAACCAAGTTACTTCATGGAGGCATGTGAATCTCCCCCCCCCCCTTCGGGCAATTTCACGGATTTCGATGACAATAAAAATATAGGACTATGAAATATTCGTCGATCATCATTCAATCCCGGGCAACTTCGGCTCTCCCTGCTAGTATATATATATATATATATATATATATATATATATATATATATGTATGTATGTGTGTGCGTGTTAATATCAAATTTCAGATGGAAAAAAATGAGTCCAAAAGAGGACTTTTATTTTTTATATTTATTAATTATTTTACTAAATATAGGCCAATATTCATATTTATTGTTTCTATAAGACTCTTACGCGTTTTGCATGTGCATATAGTGATGCTGCCATTACACACATGATCAGAAAACCAGTGGTCCTGGATATGACCTTAAACTATATCCGATGGCGAGGCCCCAGCTTGCGGGCTTTGGGGAGCGTGGAACCACCCTTTAATTGCCATTGCTCCCAGGTCCACTCTCACCCGGAGTGGTAGTACCTGTTAGGGTCCCAACTATGGGTTAACTAGAAACGGACTTGAAAAAAAAAACATATTCTATTAAAAGATTTTTCTTCAAAATAACTGGATTCGACATTAAATAACCCGAATAGGGTTGATATGCCGTACAACAAAACCAACCAACCAACCAACCAAAACCACTTCCTTCCAAATGTCTCTTTGCGGACGAAAGCCACTGAAAATTATCTTTTCTTATGTCTCTGATATCATAAACCCATAGACAGCTACAAGACGTGTTAGCCTAATCTTATCCCTCTCATAATAATATAGAAATGCTCCGCTGATTTAGCTCCTTCAACAAATGCCTAGCTGAACGTTACTTTCCTTATAGTTAGAAAATTGCTTCCGTGGTACCAGTATTCCAGAATTCTAGCGAAAGAACTGACTCGCTCAATTATCACTTCATGAGTCTTGTTTCGCTCTTCGCTAAAATCTTTGATTGGTTAATCAATCAAGCGCTATTCTACCATCTGAGCGTTTTTCTGCCGAAAAGACTGGATGCAGACAAGGTGTTTCAACTGTTAATAGTTTAACCGTCATCTCTGAACGCATATACCATGCAATGGAAAAGGATGGAGAAGCTAGGATTTAATCCATGAAATAGCCAAAACTTTTGACAGCGTTTCGAATAAAGGAGATCATATTGTATTTCTGTACGAATACTTAACATGCCTGATGCTTCATATACAAATAAAGCGATCCAGGTCGCCCTCGATGTCTATACAACATGATATTAATGCAAGTCTATCCCAGGGGTCGGTCCGTGGAGCTTTTTATTTATTTATTTATAAATTAACTCCTTGACAAAATTGTGTCCGAAATAGATATATTTTCTGAGGACATCACGATTCATAATATACATCGGGAGAACAACGGATATGCAAATATCTAAGGATTCGGTAGAAACCCTAGAAAACGACCTTAACTCTGTAGTGGAATGAGGCCGTGAATTCATGGTAACATGTAAGGTTTTACAGACAAATTTTATTTTCTTTTAACAACAACACAAAACCTTCTGCACCACCGATTGTTATAAGAAATATACCTGAGAGTCCATTTTCACCCCCTCCTCTCGGCTAAACACTCAGGTAACATTAATTAGAAACAAATTAAGGACACTGACAAAACGTATCCTATATCTTTACAAAGCCACAATTTGCCCCTGCATGGAATATTGTTTGTATATTTGGGTTGCTTTATCTACCACTTGTCTTTCACTCTAGACAGAGTCCCAAAAAGAATCTCAAATTTAATAGAACACGTACTATCGGACAAGCTCCAACCCGGCTCCATCATCGCACTCATCCGCCTGTTTTACAAATATTTTCATGGAATATGCTCCGATGAACCTAGAGCGCGTGACCCCTTCGACGTACATATTACCGACTAACCAGATAGGCAGCAAAATCCCACTCCTACACTATTAATCATTAAGCTTTCTATTCTAATAGTTTATTCGCTAAAAGTGCTCGACTCGTCAGACTCGTTAGGGTGGTTTATAGAAAACGCCTGAAGCTGACGAGACGCTGAGCGTGTAACCCTAACACAAAACATTGTAAAGAAAACGTTTGTTTACTATTCCCGATTTAGTATTTGAAATAAATCTTCAGATTTATCTGGATTTGAAAAAAAAAAAACATGCAAAGAAAAAAAAATCTATAAAAAAACAGAACAATCACATGAGAGACAGGGAATACGTTAGTGATCACGTTACAGTCGTGAATGATGCATGAGAAGATGTTCACATGACAAACGTAACCATAAGGAAATATATTTCGTTGTTACAAATGTTGTAAAAAAAATGCTGTTTTTACAAAGAAAAATTGAGTTGACTTTCTTTCCTACTTTTTGTCTCCATTGAGACTGAGCACAGAACGTGTTAGTTGCCAGACAACGTTTCAGTTTTTTATTTAAAAAATAAATATTTATTGATGAGACGTACCTTACAATGAATGATATTTGAATTCGAAATTTTAAGTTTCGTAAAAATTATTCAATAATAATTAACGAATTATTTTCCAATTATTTTCTCATCGAGATTGTTTTCATTTTTCAATATAATTTTTATTGAATTGTCTCCGTATGGACAAAAATACAATATTTCATTGAAAAAAAAAAAAAAAATTGGACATGCGTTTGCGTGAAAAAAAAAGCAACAAAAAACAACAAAAAAAACACCACGAAATGGTTTTTCTGCACTTTCCGCCGTTTCACGTAAACCGCCAAGACGATTTCGACAATAGCACGGTCTTTATACTGCATTAGTACGCATGCTCATCGTGTTTACATTCAAATCTTTGTATGTCCGTTCAATATATTTCAGAAATGCTTTTTCTCTTATCGTAAAAAAAAAAATTCAAGTGCGTTTTAGAAATGCTTTGTTCTTTCAAGTGTTTTGTACGCATTTATTGTATTGCATCTGCGCATCACACCAAGGGGTAAACAATGTTAATTTGAAGTAGGAAAACAAACATGCTCTGCATAAATCATGGATGTATCAAAGTTGCATATATATATATATATATATATATATACACACAATCTTATAGTATATAGTCGTAAAATATATATATATATATACATATATACACAGAAATATATACAAATATACAGACACACATATATATATATATACATACACACACATATATAACTCACTTTGTGTGTATGTGTGAGTTCCTTCCACATGGATTCCGAAACGGCTGAGCCTATCTTTTGATAATTTTACACAAAGTTATTATCCGATCCTTAAAATAGTTTTGTTTTTCTTATAGATAAAAAGAAAAATTTTTGTAGAGGAATTTTTATACGTTATACCGGTAGAGGAGAAAATAAAATCTTAGCAATAATTTCTTCTTAAGAAAAAGATTTGAGCCCCAAACAATAAATGTTAAGGGGTAATATTAGAGGTGAAAGTTAAAAAAACATTTGACCTCTGCGATTTTTACCAAATTACTCAGATACTTTCCGGTCTAAACATTTGAAATTTTAAATAAATGGTATTCAGAGATAGGGCAAGCTTTTTAATCGGTTTTGGTCGAAAATTTTCCGTTACCAATATATAAATGTACGTATGTATGTATGTTTGCATGTCTGCCTAAAACCTTCGGCAGAGGGGACGGATTTTTACACGATCAGTATCGTTTTGAAGGTCGACCTTTCAGACGACAAATATCGAAAAATTGGCTAAAAACATTATTTTCACCTTCAACTGCGCACTTTTCTACAGAGGAGTCGTCTTTTCGCTGATATTTTTGAAAGTCATCCTCTCCTTTCTATTGTCTAGCCTTAATTAAAACCTACCTCACTTCAGGTTGGCGGTGGTTGTAACGACAAAGACGTCAGTGTTTTTCCCCGTTTTTTTTTTGGCCTGCGCGGTACGGGTTCGAGCCTGCCATTCTACTACCACTTTTTTTTTTTTGCTCAACATACACATCCAAACACCCGGGCAACGCCGGGCTGAAATGCTAGTATATCCATAAAAGTGAACGTGTCTGTGTATCTGTCTGTGTGTGTGTACATTTCCCTACGCAATAGCTCCGTCAATTTAAAATCTACAGAGTCGAAATTTTATATACAGGGTACTGAGATTTGGGAAAATCTTTGTGATCGGTTTTCGGCCAGAAATTTGGCTGTTAAGGGGTCAAAGTTCAACGATTTGACTTTTGAGAACTCTACCTAACCCCTCCGACAATTTTGAGTTTAAACACTTGAAATTTTAGATATAGGTTCCTTAGACATGGATCTAACTTAATAACTTTATTTGAGACCAAAACAAATGTTAAGGGTCATAATAGGGGTCAAAATTAAAAAAACAAAAACTGACCGCTTTTTTTTTTTTTGCTCAACATATACCTCTTCTCTTCTGTGGTCTTCCACTGGGTTACCGAATCGATTGCGTATTATGTCAAGGCAAAAAAAAAGAAAAAAGAGAGAGCTTCCCAATATTTTTTAACAACAACAACACCACCACCACCACCACACATCTATAAATTAATACGATAGCGTGTGTGTTCTTTTGTGTGTCACGCTTACATCCGGTTTGTTTAATTGTTCTGTTTTTTTCTCTCGGTTGGTTTCAATAAAAAAGCAGGGCAATGTTGGCAGCTGGTTTGGCTGCCCCATACCCGGCATTACAATCTTCAAAGGAAGAAAAAAAAAATAGTCATAAATAATTTTACTAAGAATTCTTCATAAGTTTTGGTTTCGGTTTCGACTATAGCTGATGGCACATAAATCATCTATATTTTCTATATTTTTTATAAATAATTTTATCAAGAATCCTTCGTAAGTTTTGGTTTCGGTTATGGCTGAAGGGACTCAAGTTATATATATATATATATATATATATATATATATATATATATATATATAACTATATATTGACTATCGTCAGGGTTGTTCTTCCTGTGCATCCTACTTATTGATTGATTTGTTCTCTTTCGCTTTTACTGTTTTTATTACTAATTTACTATGTGTAGTTTCGCCTAATTTGAATTTTTTAAATGCCCCTTCGAGGACTGCTACTCGAAAAATATGAACTATATTGGCCATACACGCACTACATTGGGAAGACGTCTCACAGGACATCAGAACACCTCCAGTGCTATTTGCAAACACCTCGAACAAGAACATAACATAATAAACACCACCTCCAAACTATACAAAGAACTTTTAAAAAATCACATATTAAAAACTTGCAATAATTACAAACGACTAATCATGCTAGAAAAAACCCAACCATTAATAAAATAAACTTTGACAACAGCAGTCGAATTCTCCACCTATTCTAACACGATAAAGGTGAAGAGGAAGGAAAAAAAAGAAGGGAAAAAGAGAAGAAAATTCAAATTAGGTGAAACTACACATAGTAAATTAGTAATAAAAACAGTAAAACGACAGATACCAAATCAATCAATAAGTAAGATGCATAGGAAGAACAGCCCAGACGATAGTCAATCGAGACCGAAAACGTTCGGTAAACTAGGGGACTTTATAAGAACTTTGGATTCCACAACAAAAATACTTGTACGAAAACAAGAAAAATTCGAAAGAAAGATCATAAAAAGAAGAATGAAGATCCTCTTCAATAAAATATGTGCGAATAATGAAATTCTGCCTATATATATATATATATATATATATATATATATATATATATATATATATATATATATATATATTCCATGCGTGTTTATTTCGGTTTCGATTCAAGCTAATGCACCCAAGTCATATGGATATATTTTATTTTGGAAATCCCAACTTTATAAGATATAAAATGGATAGAACATTAACTCTATAATAATATATACGAAATCTGCAAAAATTAAAATATCATTTAAGCGTACTTTACGACCGGGCTTTACCGAGTCTTCATGCTAGCTTAGACAAATAGTTTTGCAGTTTTAACAAAAAAGCTACAATAATATCAGAGCGTCTCCATTTACATTGAACATCTACAGAATGCCAACATCTATATATGTCATACGAATGAGTCCCCTGTCGAATTTCCACAGGTCCCGCTAGTTGTTGTTATTATTATTATTATTATTTCTCGCTATTTCAGGTTAGACCAGATTGCACATTGACATAAGCATTCTTACGTCAGTTTTATGAGCCTGACTACTTCCGTACCAGCTAATGACAAATTAATAGGTGTTTTATTTGTGACACCATCTCTAGTAAATTGCCATACAGGGATAACAGGCTTTCTCGACTCGGTTCTTGTTTTTCAATAGATTTCGCTTTTCCTAGATGTATTGTCGTCGTCGCCACGGCCGTGGAAATTAGTTTACCCACTGCATGATAGTCTTCTAGAATATCAGAGGAAAGCTAACAGGCGAAATAGCTTACTCAAGGCTGATCAGGAACTGGGCAAGGCAAGGACGTCCACCTGTTATGCATTAAAAAAACCCACTTACCAGAATACATACAGCCCCTAGTATTCCTACATGACCACACGTCTTGTACTGGTCAGGCATGTTGTTACATAACTGCGGTGATTTAACAGGAATCGGTGTATGAATGTTATTATGCCGTATATCTTGGGACGTATTCGAACCTTGTATGGGTAGATGATTGTATCGGGAGTTAAGTATTTTCTGGGGCGCTAAAAATGATCCAACGATTTCTCAGCGGCATCACAAACAGAAAAATCTAATTTTCACGCGTTCTTAAACTGTAACAGCGCGGATGTGCGGATGTAAATGTATGATAAATGACGTCACCGGTGGGGGGGGGAAGAGCTATAAAATAAGAGAAAGGCAAAGATGTCGACAGAGACGAGATAACGTTCGAAATCTCGGGAGAGACATGGAGAACATGCTAGATCACGGCTATAAGACGAAGAGATAAATGTTGTACAAACCAAAAAGCGAGTCGGAGTTATTTCCTGTTCTTTTGTCCTCTTTGCGACTGAGGCCACAACGTGTGTACAACGTTACAAAAAATGCAGTAAGATGAAAGGGAATTCAACTTATGAGCTTGGTGCAAAAATAATGTTTTTTTTTTTTTTTGGACGTTCAACTTCAAGTCAAAAAATCATTATGGTTTCACCACCCTAATGTTATGTATTTTTATAATTTATTTAGTAACATTATAACAATCCTACTTCAGTTTCCATGTAGAGAAAGGGTGGTAGAAATTTAGACAAAAGATGATACAGTCGCCCATCACATGTTCAAATACACTTTGAACTGTTGCGTTGTTAGTGTATTTATTATCTTACTAGGGAGTCTATTCCAAGGTCCAGGGATTCTGAATGAGAAAGAGGCTCTCTTTCGGTTCAGTTGAAATCGGTGGTGAAATAATTTCTTGTAATGTCCGTGTAAACCCCTAATCCGGCGAAGAAGTAAATAATAGCTCCGGTGGTATATCCTGACGCGTATTGATGAAACTGTGAGCAAAAATGAGGTCACCGCATAATCGTCGGGGCTCAAGAAAAATTAGTTATGCTTCTAACCCAAAAAGATTAGCGTAGTAAAAAAAAAAAAAAAAAATCGATAATATTTAACTTTCTTGTATAAGTCATCTCCGTTCCAGCCTGATATGTATTTAACATCGGTCCCCATCCATCACTTCGAGACAGCGATGTTTGGTTGAGTGAAATGTAAGGATTAATGATTCCAATTGTTATCAGTCGACGCCGCGCAATGCGCGCGTACCTGTCGTGCTGGCCTACAAGGCGAACAGGGACGCCATGTTGATTGGAGAAGCACGCACATCGGTCGGGGCATCTGTTTTGTCTGTCTTCGCCAGACGTCATCAGCTGTTTGGCTTTGATTTCAAAGGAAACCCGATAAGATTGAGAGCTTTGCCGACTTTCATCTGTTCGAAGATGTCAAAGCGAAGAATGCAGGATGACATCAAATTCAAAGAAAATACAATAAGATGTTCGCGTGTCTCTTTTCGCTTCTTTTTGTACAGGAAATGTTTTATGTGAAGAGTATTTTCGTAGTTTTTGTACAGGAAATGTGTTATGTGAAAGGCATTTTCATAGGGTTGGATGAAAAGAAGGATATAGTAGAACAATAATCACTAACCTCTCTTCCTCTCGTGCGTCGACCTGATAATTTTTTAAAAATATTAATCAATCAATGCTAGTTATTTTCTATTGATCATTTTTATATTAATATCAAAGGGGTTATTTTTTATTGGTTTATTTTATTTTACGACATAGAGACTCATTTCGGCTTATTTAATACTAAATTCAACCATCTTGGCAAAACTATTCATGATTGAACCCCTTTATATCCTTGATATTGCTTTTTTCAAAAGTCCAGTCCTTAACCTTACAACAAAGACAGGACTTTTGTAAAAGCAACATCGCCTGGTGTATCTAGCTAGTTATAACCAGTATACTGAAAGGTAATCATGAATGTGTAGGGATACTTAAATGTTTATGTAAAAAAAATAATATATACGTGCAAACATTTTTATATAAACATTTAGGCATCGCTACACATTCATGATTATCTTATACCTATAATATAAATCTCACTTCGCTGTTTAAGTGTATGTATGTATGTTTGTATGTCCACGTAAAACTTTCGACAGAGGCGTTGGATTTTCACGAGAACGGTATCATTTTAAGGCTGGGGCCTTCGGACGACAAATATCGAAAATTAGATAAAAACATAAATTCCTTCATCCTCAACTGCGCACTTTTCTATAGAGATGGGGGTCGCTTTTTTCGCCGATATTTTCGAAAGTTATCCCCTCTTTTTGATTATCTAGCCCTAATTTAAACCGACATCACTTCCGATTTGGCGATAGGCGCAACAGCTAAGACGTAACGGTTTTTTTTCACGTTCTTTTCCTCCTTCGCCCCTGCCTGCCTACTATAACTTTTTTTTGCTCAACACAAACCTCCAAACACCCGGGGAAAGTTGGCCACCCAGCCTAGTGTATATATATATTGTATTTTCACTTCAAACAATGCACGGTGTCACTTTGATGTAGGGTCTACATATGGGACAGAAGTTGCAGGAATATTATGTAGGGAGTTGACCAGCAAGATATATGTTTACATTACACTTTAATTTCTGCACGTCAGTTCAGTAAGCGAAGCAGGAACCCGGAAAGGCTTTTCAAAGTTCAGCCGTCTAGGGAAGAAACTATTAGAGTAGAAGGCCTTACGGCATCTGAGGATTACTACTATGTAGGCAGAGTACCTATATGTGTTATGTATAAATACATATACAATAGGATTTGTTTTATTTTATCTCACCTTATTTTACAAATAGAAAAATTGCATAATACTAAATAATAAATTTAAATTAATAAATTATGTTCTTATGATTCTAAAACGGTTCACACTTATTCTCTATATATAGCCATTCAAAAACTATCAGACCAAACACGATGTGGCACATTTATATATGTACTAGTGTTGGAACGATTAGTCGAAAGCTCCTGAGGTATCGGAATCCAACATTTTCGATTCGAAAACGATTCTTGTAATAGTTTTTAAACTTAATTTTTATTGTTAATACTAATGGTAAACATTTGTTTTAACTTAGTAAAACTAAAACCTATCGATCATAACATCAAAAATACGATATAAAATAATTTTACTTTCGTAAAAAAAAAAAAAAAATACAAAAATTGAAACTTTACATAAATTAGTTAAACGGCTCCTAAAATACATTTGGTTTACAAGGTTGTCAAAAAAAGTTCAATATTTGACTAAAACATTTCTGTCAATAAAAATACTGTCAAACATCAATTAATAATTAATTTTAAAGACTCATTATTTTTTTCTTATTAGAAGAAAATAAATTTGAAACTGATTGGAAATAGAACAAACATTTTTCTTTCTTTTTTTCCGTATGAAACTAAACAAACTGAATTACGTTTTGTTCTTTTGAAAAAAAAATACTTACTTTTTTGTGTGTCTTAGTTTTGCGTTGTCTTTTTGTGTCGTATTCTTTTTAAAATTTTCTTTATCAGTTGGTTTGATTATCTTATCAGTTTAGATTTTCGAACTTATTTCCGTCTTTCGTTCAGATTCAATGGTTGTTTTTCCTTCGAGCAATATGCGTTCCTGAATTCAGTTTCACTTTTTTTTCCTTTTGAGTTCCTCTATGAAAGAATATTTTTTTTGTCTCCACAATATTATACGCTCATCTTTCGTCGCTGAATGATATATCTTTCTTTAGATAACCATAACACAGGACATTCACTTAGGGTTAATCCAAAGGTTTATTTACAAAGGGGACACAAGGCGAGCCTATCTCTCTCCGTGTCTTAGATCTCTCTTATTCCCGGAGGAGTATTTCTACATTGTCCGTATATTATTGTATAGAGGGGTGCTAGGTCATTCCATTATAACAAATAACGAATCAAGTGATCACAATTAAAATAAAACTATTCACGTCTACTCCTTTTTCTCATGTAAAGAATGATTTTCTAAATAGCAACTATATTATTTATAAACCCGTTCTAAAAATGAGAAGGTGTCTTTGTAAACTATTCTGTTCCTACATCGTCTTTTTATTTTGCATATCAATCGTTAATTATTTTCAAATTGAATTTTGTCAATTAATGACGAACTAATCCAACTTAACTATTTTCAAGCAATTACAAAGAAAATATTTGAGAAAAACATTTAAAAAATTCTACTCGTGCAGTATACGCTCCTAAGAGTGTATTTTTATGTTTGAGAAAATATATGCAGAGATTACGTGATGGTTTTACAGTAAAAAACAAAACAAAAGAAACACATCTTTATTTAGAAATTAAAAATAATTGGAATCAGTAATTGTATCGGAATTGAAAACATTTTTTAGAATCGTCCCACAACTAATATGTAAGTTTCTAATAAATTACTTTTATAATTTGTATTAACAAATACTACTTGTTTAGTAATTGTCTGCCGAAACGTTGTGACTATAACAACCAAGATGAGGAAGTCAGTCCGACAATCTCAATAAATACTTGTCGTTTGATACGAAAAGAAAAATGTCTGAACTTCTTTACACTAACTCCGCAATTCATACTGATTCCTCTTAACTCAATCTAACCCACCAACTATCAATCTTTCTGCTCAGTCTCAGCTGTGAAAAATTTGACATCTGTTATTCCCAGTTGGGCCTTTTTAGAATCTCTTCTCCCACCCATGCAAATTAATGCCACATCCATGTTACAAACCAATAACCTCTCGTTCTTCCCCCTCCTCATCTTCCGCTGAGGGTCGAACAGACTTTCCGCCGCTTGTGAGTAATTTATTCTTTTACATTTTAGATTAAAAGTCCCCAACTAATCAATACAGATCATTTCACATTGCATAATCTCGTGTCCAGATTGGCCAAGTTCGATCTCTCCGTGGTCAGTATGTTGCCACATGTTCCTATGTATTGTCCTCTGGCCCATCACTTATGTCTTTATCTGTCTTTATCTTCTAGTTTCTAATACAATACTTTTATGCAATATACGAGGTGCCGTCCATAAGTTTGCAGACTTTTTTCGTATACGAACTTTTATTGAAAGTAAACACATAAAACTCTATTCCTCTTCGAAGTAATCTTTTCCGGCTGCAATGAACTTGCTGCACGCTTCTTACAACTTCTTGAAACCCCCATGGAAATCATCTTATGCCATTGCATCAATGAATATCGTCACAGTCTCTTTCATCCCCTTAATTGTCTCATACAGATAACCTCTAACGTTTTTCTTGAGCTTAGCCCTCTGTCGGCGGAATCTCTTCCTGAACTCCCTCTAAAACTTCAACATAGGATTCCTTGTTGACTATCAGTCCAGTTAGAACTAAATGCATGTAAACTATGTCCATGCTGTCAAAAAAAGGGATCATCATAAATTTCTGGGTGGAGTTGCTCTGTTTGACCATCTTGGACCTGGGAGAGCCAGCATGCTTCAACTGGGAACTCTGTCTCTTGGTCTCTGGTCATAGCAGTAGATCAAGCTCCCATTGTACGTCACTAGAGCATCAAGCATTGCGGGGTATAAATTGATCAGCTCGGGCATCTCCCTGTTGTCATAACAACATCTTTTTCTTTCGGATCTTCTCTGACAACTTCACGCAAATCTTCTACATCCTCAGTTTCTCGCGAATAATTGTGTGTACAGTTCGAACACTGACATCAAGATGTGCACTTATTGTTTCTATATACAATAGTCCTTATCCATGATATTCTTTATTTGACCCATCAACTTTGTCCTGACTTCTTTACAAAAAATTTACATAACCTGTTTATTTTATATTTATATATCTACTTAGGCTTTTTTTGTCAGTGTACTAGAAAAAATTCAGTTAAGTACAAGTACACTAAAAATTTTGAAATATAAAGATATAAAAAATACAACCGCCCTATTAAATTCAAGAGAGGAACTAATATTCACATGCAGTTATAAACGTTGGTTTAAATTTAATAAATATAAACCACCTTAATCATTAAAAATTACTTATTAGTAAAAATAGATTACAATATCTTTTTTTTTATTAATCTGTAATAAATTAAGTTAGACTAATTATCTCCCTTACATTCTTTAATTAAAGAAATATGACTAATTATCCCCCTTGCATTATTTAATTATACAAATAACATTATCCTCCAATTTCTTTCGAATTCTTAACCTTGGCGTCTTTTAATCAAAAGTACGCTAACGGAAATAAATTATTACACAAGCGTTCTTTTTGAAAATTTATCATTTCATAAGCTGAAAAGCTATAGCAAGCATCTATATGAGTACTTTAACCATAGTTCCTGATTTCAAAAGGCGAAAAATTAAAAGGTAAATATTTGTACGTGTGTTTTTATGTATATATATATGTATATTTATGTATATGTAATCTAGGGAATTGACCAGCAAGATATATGTTTACAATATATATATATATATGTGTGTACTTTTTCATATATATGCATGTATATATTTGTGTATGTATGCATAATATTGTACTTAAACCAAATTCTTATTTATAATTTTACTCTTTTTTATTTCTATCTCTTACCCATATTAATTTTCTTATCAAGTTTAAATCCATACCTTTATTTTAATTTTTTCCAGATACATCTGCCTTACTTTAATGCTAGGTTTATTTATGGTGTCTTTTACATTTAATAAAAACCTTTCCCAATATTTGCTGATGAGGAAACCTTGTTTGATAAAAAGCTATATGTAATAATTATTGACCGTAACTTGATATCAACCACAATAAAAACACTGTTTTCCGAAATGATCGTACAAATAATTGATTTTGTTGTTGTTCCTTCTTATGAAACGGATTTTAAATTTAATTATAATTTGATTTTTAAATTATCAATCACATTACTAAATATATATATATATATCACACAGATATGCTGTCACTGATCTGAGTGTATAGATACATGTGTGTATAAATTATATATATATATATATATATAAATATATATACATATATATACAATCTGCTCACTGCCTTTAGCTAATGGTGTTTGAAAGTTGATAATTAATCTTTGTGGTGCAGTTAAAGAGAGTTATCTATTTGACACAGATTGGAATGTGTACACACACACATATATATATATGTACATGCTTTTTATTTATTTTATATTAGCATTTACATGTCGCTACACATATGCATGTTTCGGTCGCGCAGTTACACGTAACCAGAGATATCTTCAGCTAATGCTGCTTATATAAAAGTAGAGTTCATAATTAAAATTGCATAAAAATTCACAACAGATATTGAACCAGAAGACAGACAAAAGTTATATATATATATATATATATATATATATATATATATATATATATATATATATATATATATATATATATTGGAAGTTTTTTAATCCTTAATACTATATAAAAAACTTATATAGTTTTTATATTTTTTATCGTTCGTTGGAAAACTATTTAGTCAGCAAGTCATTTAATCACCTGCAATTATTGCATCAACTTGCTCTCTATAATTCACTATTGACCCAATATTAATTTAAGGGACCATCAGTTGTTTACCATGAAACACTCTTTCGGGGATTTAAAAACAAGACAGTATAATAAATCATAGCTCCCCAGCAGTGTTTATCAAACACCACCTCCCTTAATCACAAGAACAAAAATGTTACAGATAAGTTCTAGTTTCCAACTCTTGAATAATTTGGCTAGCCTCTTCATGTTATAAAAAAAACGCCTGTTTCCAAATTTAAAATGGATATATTTTTAATTTACCTGTGTGGTAGTTAGACGATGAGGATTAATA
>NC_136488.1:90044306-90054306 GCF_053919585.1 Euprymna scolopes
AAAGATTCTTATGGAATATTGAGATAACCTGCCCTGCTATAATGGAAATCGCCTCAGTCAGGACACGAAGCCACTTGGTGTAAGGAGCTAATGAAACGCCAATCTAAAAAACTAGACAAAGATAACTTAAATAAATAGTTTGCGATCCAGAAAACAAATTATTTCCCCTTTGTCAGAAACATCGCCCATGAAATGTGAGGAACAAAACGACAAAATAAGAGAAACGTTAGTTACGAGGCTGTGAAAGTATAACCAAAGTGAAATTTATTGTTGCTTATATTTTGACCTTGAAATATTTTTTTTAGCTCGGTACATCGTGTCGTTTCATATCTTCTCCGGAGCAACATCTAAAAGAAAAGAAAGTAATTTTTTCTTATTCAGTACAATTGCACTTATTGGATTTCTTATAACTCGCAACTAATAGATATTTTTTTTTAACAATTAACAGCTAAAGATCATGACAAATCTGTACCCCTCGACGTAAATGCCCCCTTCCCGACAAACCCGACAAGCAGCAAAGTCCCACCCCAACACAGTAAGTATCCCCAGATGTAAGAAAGCCTTCTACTCAAATAGTTTCTTCCCTAGAACAGCTAGGCTTTGGAATTCCCTTCCGGATTCATTCTCCAACTGCACTGACATGCAGAAGTTCAAGTGTAATGTGAATCGACATCTTGCTGCTCGACTCCCTACATAACAGTCTTGTAATTTATGTCCCTGATAGTATCCCCCTGCATCAAAGTAACACTGTGCCTTGTTTAAGGCAATAAACAGAAAAAAGAATACATAAATGGTTACTTATAATAACTTTCCCATAGAATTAGAATTAGAGAAAAAGGGGATTAGAACAGTAGTTTAAAAAGCAGAGTGTATTTTAATGTAATAGTAAAATCACTGATGAAATTAAAATACAAGAAAAACAGTGTTCGATGTAATGTAGATATATAATAAGCTCAATAGGCATATATATCCTAGAGCTATTTTGATACTTAGTAAGATGATAGATAATTTAAAGAGCTGGATATTGACAATTGGTATGAAGTGTTGCCCCTACATTTACCAAAGTCTTATATGTTGGACGGCCCCCACATATGGTCTTTGCTTGGAGTATTTGCCGGAACAGATAGTACACTTTGATCTTGGCCAAAAGGCCAAGAAAAGCTGTATTCATTTGCTCCCCCACCGAGCAAATGAGGCAGAAGGCCGATTTTTTATGTGAGGAATTAAGGGGAAATGGGGACCAACTCCCCGGGGGGTAGGGGAGCTGGATAGTGACAATTGGTATGAAGGGTTGCCCCTACATTGACCAAGGTCTTATATGTGTGGTTTCCTCAACATATGGTCTTTGCTGCAGTATCTGCCGGAACAGATACTATACTGTGAACTTAGCCAAAAGGCCAAGAAAAGCTTAAAACGCTAAGAACAGCATGTATTAAAAACAGACCTTTGATCTTAACCAAAAAGGCCAAGCACAAAAGTGTTACGGACAGACCGACAGACGGAGTGACTTATAGAGTCGCTTGCACGCGACTAATAAGATGATATGTTATACATGTAAGAAGAATACCTGCTCAATTGAGGAAAATAAGTAAATTTCTAAAGACGTAATAAAAATTAAAGAAAATATTTTTGTGACTCATGAAAAAAATGCAGTTTTCTATTGTTGTATTAATGTGGACTAAACGGTGCTATCAAAAGATGTTCCCTATAAATGTTTGAACTCGATGATTTGAATTGCAGGACAATTACATATAGGTTAAGTTCAACTCCACTTTCTATATCAGAGAAAAATAGAAAACACATAAATATTGATCCAGACTAAATTAAATCCATTACTGTGAATGAAAAGAAAAACTTTTAATGGCACGAAGCTGTTATGGTTATAACATTGTTTCCTTTTAATAATCTTGCTCTTCACAAAGCACTCCATAATAAACAGCAATGTGCGTAGGTATACATGTGTAGATGTCTACGCATATATCTATGTCTCTCTCTTTCTCTCTCTCTCAAATATATATATTCAATTTTAGGTAAACAAAATGACATTTGTTACAACAATAAAACTACTGTTTCAATGAAAGTACGAGGGGATGCAATAATTAATGCCCCTGACCCACTTTCCATAGTAGTAGATCAATGAAACTTGGCACAGTTATTAGTATTTTTCTACATAGGAACCACCAGAGTTATGCGTTTCTCCCATCGTTTGATGCAGCTCTGGAGACCGTTTTTGTAGAAACCCCAGGTTGGTTCTCCAACCACGACGTGACTTCAGAAATAAAGGCTGCATCATCTGGGAAACACTTTCCTTTCAAAAACATTTTCATGGTTGGGAAGAGGTGAAGTTCAGAGGGTGCAAGGTCAGGAGAGTAGGGTGGATGGGAGATATTTCTTAACCACATGTCCGTTCCACGATCTGGCGACATGCGAGTTGTGGACCGGAGCGTTGTCCTGCAGGAGGAGGGTACCTTTGCTGATCTTGCTCCGCCTCTTGATTTGGATAGCTTGCGTTAATTTCCTCAAAAGTGAAGCATAATAGGCTCCTGTAATTGTGGTACCCTTTGCCAGGAAATCTGTCATCACTACTCCATCCTGGTCCCAGAAGACTGGGAGCTTGACCTTGCCAGTGGAGGGTTGCACCCTTGCCTTCTTTGGAGGTGGTGTGTCCAAGTGCTTCCACTGCATTGACTGGGCTTTGGTCTCTGGATCATAGTGAATGGCCCAGGTGTCATCCTGTGTAATCAGTCTTTTGAAAACATTTGACTCATCTTCTTGGCACATCTCCAAATTCATCCTCGAGCACTCGACGCGTTCTCGCTTCTGGGATGGTGTGAGCAACCTGAGAATCCATCTGGCAGACACCATATGCATATGCAAATGGTCATGAGTGATAGTTTCCACAGACCCTGTACTAATCTTGACATCTTGGGCTATTTGGCGAATAGTAATGCGCCGAGTTTCAAAAATGGCACCCTCAACTTGACGGACAGATGCCTAATCTAATGACAGAAGGGGGAGGGCGACTAGGTCTTATTTTTCCACAGACTTCCGGCAATGTTTGAATTCATGATGCCAGCGTTTTACAAGGTCATATGATGGGGCATTATCACCATAAGTTTCTTTCATTTCATCAAAAGTCTCCTGTGGTGTGTGTCCTTTCAAATACAAAAACAGGATCACTGCTCGACATTCAACAGACCCCATTTCACACATGACTCAGTTCAAACACCTGTAAAACAGAAACCACAATTAGTTCAGAGCTGTTATTTGCTACATAACTCGTAGAGATATAAATCATCGCACATGCAAAATTTCAGCTAGATCAGACAACTGGGAGAGGGTCAGGGACGTTACTTATTGCACGCCCCTCGTATTGGTTGCAACATGTAACACATAGTTTCGGATAGCTTGTTTACCGAAAACTAAATAAAATAATAGCCTGCTCTATGTATTGAGCACCATCGACAACCTCATTAAATTAATTAGTTTTACTTTTAAATGCCTTTAACCTGATATATATATATATATATATATATATATATATATATATATATTTATATATATATATATATATATATATATATACACACATACATATACAAAGTACAATTAGTGTATGAAGCGATGGTCTTTGTGTAAACAAATTGAGCTTAGCTATTTGGACAATGTCAAATCATTGTTAATGCACTGCCCGCATAGCAGCAGCCGAATAGCGCAACGATTAGAAGCTCCGACTCTCATTTGGCCGGTCCGGTTTGGACTTGAGGTAGTTGCTTGTCTAGCCGCACTGATTTGCTGTGAAACAGCGAAGCAGTACTATATGTGGATGACTATAATGCTCACTTGGGTCGAGCATATTGAGAAATGATATACAAATTACCATTAGCATATTAAACGATGTTCTTTGTGTAAATTGAGAGAAAGGAAAACTATTAAACACTACAAAAAATAAAAATCGAGCAAAAGATTTGACCGGTTTCGTTTATTCAAGGAACCTTAGGGAATGTGAAAATTTGAAATTTATTGCAAATATAAATAGCTAAAAAATAATACAGCCTGTCCGAAGCGTATGTTTTAGCAGATGCGTTACTATTTGAAAAAACAAAACAAAAAACAACAACAAAAACAACAACAACAAAACAACAAAAAAACATGTACGTATGCAGCGCGTGCGTGCCAAAAACATCATTTTTTACCTAAATTTGTTGTTTTTTCATTATCAACATAATTTCTTTTCATATTATTTGTGGAAGGAGCGGAATTATTCTGAATTAAGAATGTCATTGTGTTTTGTTCTATTCGGCGTGGTTCAGGAGAAATAATTATAAGATAGTCCCAGTGCCTGAATTACATTTTTTCAGCGCATTAAAACAAGAGAATAATTAGTTGGGCGAATGATTTTTTCTTTAGAAAGCGTTAAAGGCAAGAACGGGAAAGCCAGAAAAAGAGAGGAAATATAGAGATAGCTGCAGAGAGCCAAAGATTAAAAGAAAATCAAGATGTTACACCGATTGAATTTTATTTAATTTTGTGTTTACTTCAATTTAATTTTCAATCCGCTAGTCTTCGATATAAAAAGGACAATTTTGTGATAGTATGTCCAGATGAAACACGAAAACTACACAACACCTACAAAGTTGGTATTGTTTAAGCGGCGATAACCCAGATGTTTAATATAACTTTCAAAAAGCATTATTTTTTTTTTAGGGTGGGGGTCAAATAGCCATTCATATCTATCAATGTAATCAGAATGTACTCGCATCTTTTATGTTATCGTGGAAAGGGAAGTAACTCCGGTTTATTTTTGCACAACGTTGTTTCTTTTACGGCGCTTTGTGTTATGTGTGTGTGTGTGTGTGTGTGTGTGTGTGTGTGTGTGTGTGTGTGTGTGTGTGTGTGTGTCCAGAGAGTTGAATGATCTGGGCGAAGAAGAAAATAGAGAGTAGGGAGGGAGGTCGGAAACAAGAGAGAGAGAGAGAGAGAGAGAGAGAGAGAGAGAGAGAGAGAGAGAGAGAGAGAGAGAGAGAGAAAGGTACAAGATATGTTACATTTTTACCCCGGGCAATGCGGGGTAAACCTGCTATTGATATATAAATTATGAAAGAGACGAGAAAGAAGTTGATTCATGTATTTAACTCATGAAAAAAAATAACCAGCATAACATAGCCAGAGCAATAACATATCTGGTGTCGGGAACGTGCGCAGGGGTAATTAATGACGTTTTTGTGTGAAAGTAATTATCATACCAAAGGCATAATTTATATATATATATATATATATATATATATATATATATATATATATATATATATATATATGTATGTACACACGGAGATCTGTGAAATTTCACAGCGAGAAGTTTATTCATGCGTTTGTATGTCGAGACGATAATTACCAAAACATAGACATCATAGTAATATATCTGTATATTGTGGCGATCAAAATATGCTATGGCCAGCTGGAGATGCAAAACCGACCCAACAATCTGTGAATGCAGGAAAGATGATCATATAATGCAGCGCCGCCTTGCCTGCCCTCTACTTTTATTTTAGTAATGTATTCTACCCCGCCACTGCATCAAACGCCTATATATATTTTACAATTTTATAATCTCTTGAATTTTTATTGTCGATGTGCCATCATATATGTGTTTCAACAGGAGATTGGCGGATTGTTTGATTTCTGACAGTTTCAGTTCCCTTGGTTTCATTTGATATTCCTTCTATATATTTTGTTCTATTTTTTTTTTTTTTTTTACTTAACTGTTGTTAGTTTGCTTTCTTTAGTTTTTTGCATATAAAAGTTGGTTTCTGCATTCGTGGATTTTTCTGTTATATTTCGATTAAAAAATGTTTATATTATTGGTTGGCATTCGTTGAATATATAAATAGGCTTTTGCATTCGCGGATTTTATCTGTCATAGTTTAACTTTGGTTTTGTTGTCAATTTTTATATCTTATTTTTAGCTGAGGATGAGTTATCTTATCGGATGCTAGATTTCACCATTTAATCCAGAGATTCCAACCACAGAATACATATGCATACAAGGGTTGCAAACGTAGGAATACAATGATAAAAAGAGTGAGAAATACATTGCATACTGCATTTATTATACAAATAAATGAATATTTCAATAATACGTATTAAGTAGCAGATGAAATAACAAACACATGTAATAATGAGGTCCTAATCTCTTAGGTACTGAAATTGTTTACAGTCAGCATTAATACTCTCCTCTAATCGAAAACGGACACCCAAACGCAATCTGGAACAAAGGTCTTCATTGACATCAATTTCCTGATCAGCGTCCAAAATGAACAGACTCATATTATTTAATTAATTGGAATGTTTATTGAGATGATTATTATTTATTAATTTATTTATTGCGGACTAGTATCCTAATCTTTTTTTTTTAGTTGATGTTTCACGGCGTTCCGACCAACTATTCCTCTGCCCTTCGTCAGGTGGAAATCGAGAGGGAATAGGAATTCCGAATCTCTCAACTAATTGACTCTAATTTATGATAGTATGAAAGTTTATAGAAAGGGAGTGTCCGTCTAAGAGAAAGTTTCAAATTTTGAGGTATTTAAAGAAAAGCAAAATATGATGAAGATGAAAATATAATCTTTACCAATTTCAGTTTCTCAATAAAACCATGTAAGGCAATATAATATGAAACATGCCAGAAGTAACTCGGACGTATTGTAATTATGTGAAATAATCCTCTTCTAAATTTCAACCTGCAACTTTTAGTGTCTGACCTTGTGACTTGCTGATAGACATTTCAAAAGACAAACGTATGTGAAACTGTAAATGTTTGAACTCAGAAGGTATGCGAGGAATACACACACCTTCACAGCGACAAATTAGTGCGGCCTCTAAAACATTTCTCATAAATTTCTTGATAACGAGTCTTGTGCCATTGCATAACTTTGGTGGTGAGAGGTTGCGCAGGAGCACATTTTAGGCTCGAGGGACTTCAAAAATTCAACTGAATAATTAACCATTTCGGAATCTATACGACAGAATCTATAATTATGCTCCTGGTAACATTTTCACAAGTCTATCATTCAAACTGTTGATTACTTTCGCTATTGCTCCACTATATCGTAGTGCCCCGGTTGTGGTAGCTGTAACACCCTCCTCCCTTCTTGGCCAGGAGGTTATTTGGCCGTAGGCGGAGGGATACATAAGCGACCAGAATGCAATCTCACAATTCTTTTTCTTTTTTTGTCCTCTTTTTTCTCCGGACAGCATGGGGTAAGACGTACATTTTTGTCTCTCCGTAAATGAGAGGAGGGGCACTCCCTCCCTCAGCACTAGTTAGTTTTAATTGTGGAAGTTAATTATCTCTTGTAAATTGTTTTTGTAAAACTATTGTAATATTTTCTTGTAAAAAAAATAGTTAATTATATCCTCATATATTATTGTGTCGCGTGTCGTGTTTTTTTGTGTCTGCCTTAAATGCCTGCATTAAAAAACGAAGCGGGTCCGAAGACAAAGAAGGTTACAGCTAGAATGCCACCAGGGTTAGCCACACACCTACATCCAACATCTCAGGTATGCTTTTCTTATTGATACGCAGACCCTAATAACTTACCCATCGTCACATCATCATGGGACCGTTTCTAAGACATTTAGTGCAACACGTGGGTCTGACACGCACCAGTGACCAGCTGATCGTGTTATACAATGAGGTGAAGCGCGTTTATGAAAATGTTGTATTTCTTAGGATTTAATTCAAAATTGGCTTTGTAATTATACGCATTAATAAGCAGTCACTATTTATTCAGAAGAACAAATGATGCTTATCGGAGAACCTGGAATTGTCATGTACAGTCTCTTCTTCGAGTATTCATGTTACAATGGTCTATGTAAAGACATTTTTGCTTTCCAATAATGAACACAAGTAATTTCTACTCACAGCATGTGTTACTTATGCTTTACTTTAGCTGCTTATGTTTCGGGTAGAGAGATTGAAAAAAAATGGCGCGGAGAGAGGAAGAGTCTAAATGAAATCTCTATTCAAAACATTCCAGCACGACAGATGGCCAGACGATTATCCCGGTTTTGTACTGCGATCACGTTTTCAATGTAATAACATTTCGAGACATTTTATCTCTTCTCATTTTATTTTCAATTTCTGTCGTCAGAAATAGAGGAGTGTAGCTTGTCCTATGCTAAACAGTATCTAACTTAATAATATCAAATTTGCATAAACATTTTTAGGAAAAGTGTGTACGAAATAATTGCTCAATTTCATAGAGTACTAATTTTATCAATTTATTATATATATATATATATATATATATATATATATATATATATATATATATTAGTCCTGGAGTATTCGATTATACGGTAATGAAACATAGGCCATGAAAATTCGCTAAAGTGAAAATCTTAGCAGTAGCACAAAGGAAGATGAAGAGTATAATGTTAGGCATCACTCTACAAGACGGAAAGACAGACATCTGGATCCGCCAACAAACAGGAGTTATTGACATCAATACTGTCATCAAAACATCCAAACATAGATAGACAGGGCACGTAGCCAGACAAAATAACAAAAGAAGATCCATCAGGATAACGGTATGGACACCTCGTAAACATAAGAAGCCCAACGAAATCCAAAGAACGAGATGCAACACATAGGTCCCACATGGCAGCGGATAGCTCGTGACAGGGATAGATTGCTGAAGTCGAGCGATAGTTTCCTCATTGACTGATAAAACCCTTATTGATATAACTATATATATTTTATAAAACATAAATATACACATAGATGACACCCCACTTGAGCAAATAGATCTTTTTCCATATCTCGAAAGTATAATATCAGAAAAGTGTTCGTTGAGAATTAAATAGAAAACCGAATTGGCATCGCATAGGGAACATTCGGCAAATTAATAAAGCGCATCTTCAAAAATAAAACGAAATATCGCTCAATAAAATCTGAACACATGGTATACCACGCG
This sequence comes from Euprymna scolopes, assembly GCF_053919585.1. Classification (NCBI taxonomy): domain Eukaryota; kingdom Metazoa; phylum Mollusca; class Cephalopoda; order Sepiida; family Sepiolidae; genus Euprymna; species Euprymna scolopes. The sequence goes on from NC_136488.1 coordinate 90,053,285, forward strand.
ATTGTTATCCCTACACTTTTTATGAGTATGAAAGCTGGACTGTGTACCGGCGGGATCTCAATAAACTAGAAAATTTCGACCGGGAAAAGCTTTAAGACATATACTGAACACCAAATAGTGTGATTAGGTAACCAAAACAAGCGCCATTTAGAGGGTAAACAGCTGCAGTATTGAGGCTAATATCATGAGACACAGGGGTCTTAAGTTGACATACGTCCTCAAATGGATGAGAACAGATTTCCCCGGCAAACACTATTTGGAGCTAGCTGCAGGAAAAAATCGATACAAAGACTAACTTAAAACCACCCGGAAATACATACTACTGGGAGACCACAAGTCAGAACTGGCACATGTGGCGTCGATCAATCATATCCAGTCAATCAATATAAAACAGAAAAGAAGAAAATGGTGGAGATTAAGAGGCACTTATAATTTAAACTAATATGATATATTAGGTATATTTTTCCTTTTCTCTCTCCATATATATATATATATATATATATACTAGCCTAGGTGCCCGGCGTTGTCCGGGTGTTTGGAAGTGTGTGTTAAGCAAAAAATAAATAAATAAACGTGGTAGTCGGCAGGCAGGCTCGAACCCGTACCGCGAAAGAGGAAAAGAACATGAACAAAAATATGTATTACCCATTTCGTCGGTAGCCAAACCGAAAGTAGCGAAAGTTTCAATTAAGGCTAGTCAATCGAAAAGTGGGAATGACTCAAAAATATAGGCGACAAAAGCGACCCCTCCTTGTAGAAAAGTGTCCAATTGAGATGGGAAGTAATTAACGTTTTACGTCAATTTTTTATATTTGTCATTCGAAGCATTGGGCGTCAAAACGATACCGATCTTGTGAAAATCGGTCGCCTCTGTCGAAAGTTTTAGGCAGACATACATACATACATTTAAACAGACAGGTGATATTTATATTATAGATTATATTTCCTCCTTGAAAGCATTTAAAAACTTTAAATATGAAAGTGTTAATATTTAAATTTTTCGAATGCTACCAACGAGGAAA
>NC_136488.1:90059306-90111806 GCF_053919585.1 Euprymna scolopes
AAAAAGAGCATACTATTTTTACTCTAAGCAAAAGGAGACATGTGTCCGAAATATAAATGCGATTTTCTTCATAAAGAAAATTAATTAAAATGACTATCACACCTCAAATCCGTCGGAAAACTAATTGTAATTCAAACCAAAATAATATATATATATATATATATATATATATATATATATATATATCACCCATTAACAGAGTGTTTCGCTGTACCACACTTCTTCGGCGCGCCAAGGCTAGCACAAAATAAATCCAAGAATCGAAAGTACAATTACCTAGTTGATAATCGGAAGTTCTACGCATAAGCCAAGTGATCTTCGATAATAACTTGTATCTCCACTGTTTTTGTATAAAAGTGCTCTATTAAATAGTAGGCTATATAATTAAGCGGAAGTACCCTACTTAAAATCATGTATGTATATATATATATATATATATATATATATATATATATATATATATATATACATACATACCCATATGTATATATAAATAATGCGAAGCTCGCGATTTGTTTACAAACAAACGTTTGAGCCCTCTACGAGTAGCGGACGGATGTTTATTTAAATAATCGTTCGGACAGGTTAATTTCGGCCACCGATTCCGTAGTCAAGGGGTAGGACTGCCGACTGTCATCACGACGGTTCTAGGTTCGATCCTCGGCTTGGGAGAGGTGTTGGTCTAGCGGCACTGATGAGTTGTGATACAACGAAACAGGTCTGTATGTCGATGACTAAAATATATTTTATATATACACATATATATATATACACATATGTATATATACATATATGTATATATATACATATATGTATATATACATATATGTATATATACATATATATGTATATATACATATATGTATATATACATATATGCATATATACATATATGCATATATACATATATGTATATATACATATATGTATATATACATATATGTATGTATATATACATATATGTATGTATATATACATATATGTATGTATATATACATATATGTATGTATATATACATATATGTATGTATATATACATATATGTATGTATATATACATATATGTATATATATACATATATGTGTATATATACATACATATATGTATATATATACATACATATATGTATATATATACATATGTGTATATATATACATATATCTATATATATATATGTATACATATATGTACATATATATATGTATATATATATGTATACATATATGTATATATATGTATATATATACATATATGTATGTATATGTATATATATGTATATATATGTATATGTATATATATATATGTGTGTGTATATATATGTTTGTGCATATATATATGTGTGTTTCAGGCCATATCATATGCTACTGGTACCATGCAACCCAGTACTGCCTGCCTCATGGTCGAGTCACCGGCAACTAAACTGGTTCCCCCCACCAGACTTGTTAGGTCAGGAGGTTGGCTCGTCTCCCTGAAGTATTAAAAACAAGACCTTCCAAAGGGCAAATGAACCCTTTTTCGGAGTCAGCGGCCAACTAGCACCGTGTGTATTTGTATGTATGTATGTATATGTGTGTGTGTGTGTGTGTGTGTGTGTGTGTGTTAGGATGGAGAGGTAAGCCGTGGTGAAGGCAATCTTTCTATGAGAAGCAAATCTGAGTAAAGAAAAAGGTGATTACACGTGAATGGATAGTCTGGTGAAAGATAAAGAATCCAGTGACGGTAAAATTCAAAAATATAACTTCAAGAAAGTTAATTGAACTTTCATTAGCACAAGTAAAATCCAAGGAAATCCCGTAATTGGAAGATAGTCCAAAATAATCCAAAGGCCGAAATCCATGGATTTTACCGTCATTGGATTATTCATCTTTCACCAGACTATCCATTCACGTGTAATCACCTTTTTCTTCACCATATTCCCTCTGCTTCACTTTTTTGTTATCAAGTAAGATCTTTCACTTACTTGTTGTTTCATCAAATACTTTTTTGTATGCAAAATCTGATCCCGCATTTTGCTAATTCCTACTCTCTGATTAGAAGGAAAGTATTTCTTCGAAACTCCGTCGATTAAGGACTATCCACTTATCAAGTGTTTCCTTTCAGATTAAATATTTTTTAACTCTTTTTCAAAGTGTTTTTTATAACATGTTTTATTAACTGTTTGCTCCCATATATATATATATATATATATATATATATATATATATATATATATGCTGATATTATTATGAACATGATTGGCAATTTCGGATTGCTAAAATGTAACAATGAATATTTTGATCATTTCGCAATATAGAAAATGGATTTATCGTATTTTTATTTTGTATTTATCAAATCCAAACGTTGATATGCCGTTAGACATACAAATAAAACCAGTTAACTTCTTCACGTTTTTTTTTCTTGAATCAGGTTTATTGCGCCCGTTGTGAAAAAAATTAAAAGAAAAACGGGGGCGATCATGTTTTAACCGAGTGTCTTTATCTCACTTATTTTGTTTTATTTATTAGGTTAATTTCTCTTAGTTAAATTACCGTATATCATGGATGTCGATACGTATTTATATCAATACCCCTCCATTCCCGTTTCTTTTTAGTATTACCTGTCGAGTCCTTTATGCTAAGGCGAGTTCGTAACGAGATATAAGCTCTAAGCGATTACAGCTGCGAACGCTATGAAAAATGCATTTAGGGGGACATTAAAATCCCTTTGAAAAAATATTCATTCGGGCACCTTGTTTGACTCTTCTGTTCAAGTCTAACATTTCATCATATTTACCGATTATTTAGACAGCTTTTTAGCACTTGTGGGCCCAAAACTTTTTCACCAGCCCCATATTTTATTGTCGTAACATTACACACGCACACATACAAACAAACAAACAAGCACACACGTCCATCTACGTGCGTACACGTATACGTATATACGATTCCGACGATGGCTGTGTTATCGTTTAGACCCCGCCTGTTTTCGCGCCGTTCGGTTTTCTGTATCGTCGCCCGCCATCTTTATTGTTGCCATCTGTTGGTTCGATGAAATGCACATCATTGCGCAACTTTCTTGCCCACTCTCTTTCTTCGTTTCTCTTTCTCTTTTTTTCTTTCTTTCTTTCTTTCTAGTTCTCTCTAGTTGGAAAAAATTATTGGTTGATTTTTAATACTAGTCCTTCTTGTCTCGCTCATTATTTTCTTTCTTACTCTTTCGGCGATATAAAATCATTTTTTTCAGAATGTTTTGTTCACCTGAAATTAATCTGTTAATCTCTGGCCATATCTTTCTATCTTTCTATCTATCTATCTTACACTATATCTCTCTCTATTAATTATTAAAAATGATTATAATTATAATTTTTTATTACCTTTTCACCAGGTTGAAGGGATCCTATGTAGGAAGTTGAGCAAGAAGATGTCTGTTCACATTACACTTGAACTTCCGCATGTCAGTAGAGTTGGAGAAGCAACAGTCTGGAAGGGAATTCCAATGTCTAGCAGTTCTGAGAAAGAAACTATTAGAGTAGAAGGCTTTCTTAGATCTATACTGTGCAGGGTGGGACTTTGCTGCTGGTCGGTTTGCTGGAAGAAATTACGTCAAGGGAGTACCAGGGATTGTATTTCGTTGGAGCATCCACTATTAAAATACTTGTAAAACAGGGAGAGGGATGCAGCATTTCATCGATGGGACAGAGGTTTAAGCTTAGATGATAGTTCAGGCTGGCGACTCTTTTGAACCCTGTCCAGAAGTGAGAGACTAGTAGCAAATGTTCCAGCCCAAATGTGACAACAATACTCCGTATATGGGCGATTGGTGGCCTTGTTGAGGTACATGATACTTTTAGATGTAACTTTCTAGCACGGTAGAGAGAGCCCACTTTCCTTGCAGCAGCCTTGGCAGTGCTCTCGATATAGCTGCTGCAACTCATGTTCCCTGTGAACATTAAGCCGAGGAGTTTGAAAGAAGTATTTTCAGGTAATGTACCTTTAGCCATAGATTTCCGCCCTTTTAAGAAAGGCATTTATTAAATGTTGAGCACTGTTAATGAAAAGTCAGTCAGTTGGTCTATGTGCGAAATCGCGACCTCTAGTCCCTCGATTATTGTAGATCGACATTTAATAACGTTTATGCTTTTATGAATGTTTAAAATCACTTGAATATCGTTGCGGTTTTTGTTGGCTCAGTAGTTATGTTCCTTACAAATGCAGACATATGGCTTCGTTGTGGCGTTTAACCAATGGAAATGAGGATAAAATGATTAACCGATGAAGAGAAATCGAAAATTTAGAATTTGTTCAAAACCAGTTAGATTAATTCATCCCGTATGATTAGTCCTTAAGTATTGGAAAGTACTCGAACTTATGATAAATATGGCGATTACATGAGCCTAGTTCCGCTCGAAGTGAAGACTGTTATTCGGAAGATGGAAAGGATCGAAAATAGAATTAATAGACAAAAAACGTCTATTTTATTTAATAAAATATGCCATATATATATATATATATATATATACACATATATATTATATATATATATAATATATATATAATATATATATATTATATATATATATATATTCACGTCAGTTACATATATTCTTTATGTAATTTCCATATATTTAATTTATACTCATTTGTCATTCAGTTTTATGTTAATGTTTTTTTCAGTTGAGTGAATGATTGGAAGAAGCTGGATTTTGAACAAGATTGCCTCTGAAATATGCATGAACATATGTAGCCAACAGTGTTTGTAAAAATAAAGGCATGCATACATATATAATATATGCATATATACTTTATATATATATATATCTATGTGTGTGTGTGGGTGTAAATATATATATATATATATATATATATATATATATATATATAAAATGTGCATCCAAATTTTCTTTGGCATTTATCTCATTTTGAAGAGGGCACATGTGATTTCTCCTCTTCCATCCTACAGAGATCTTGATGTAAGGCAACCAACCACCTTCGCTTCGGCTATACTTCTTACTTTACAGGGGCCTCCATATTAATATCGTTCGAACAACTTGTCATGCGTGATATATTGGTATATAATTCTTTTAATATACACACACATGCATACATGCATATATATATATATATATATATATATATATAATGCCCAACTTTAAAATATCAACACAGTTATGAATACATATATATGGTACGAATGTTCTGCTAGGAGTAAATCCTATTTTTAACTTAAAATACTTAAATATCTAGGAGGATTAGAGTCGTGCTATAAGGAGGCGCCATCCTTTGTACTCCAGAATTTATTTCCTACAATATCACCACCAATGGATTTTTGCCAGCGATAAACGATGACTTTGTATGGGCGTCCCAAAAGTAAATAATCCTCCTTAAATTAACTCAAAATGTTGAAAATCTACGAAGACGGGAATTGTACCATTAAAACGGAAGACCTTTTTTCTGTTTTAGGATTTATATTCTACATACATATCCCTCTCCATGCCAATGCACTTTTGCTAAGAGTTCAATGACGCCCCTGTACATCTGACGTACGTTCATGATATGCATTGGTTTTGTAGAGTCTCACACCATCAATATTGTGAGATGAAACTTCCACATTATGAAAGCATAAATTCAGTCATTATGACTACGCAATCTGCTATCATTTCTGATCAATTGGGGCGGTATGAAAATTAGAGGGCATTAGTTTCGGAACGCCCCCTATATATGGACGTATAGCTATATATCTTATATATATATTCAAAAGATAGACTTTTAAAAACATTTACAAAGATATACGATAGTCAGGTATTTAGAAATTGATACACACGCACATACACACACACACACACACACACACACATATATATATATATATATATATATATATATATATGTCTAATAGACTAAAATAAAATATGCGGAAATTTCTCAAAATTAAAGAGCACTACGGGGGAATATTTGGATGTGCCAAAATTAAGAATAAAATTGTATTGTGTGCTCTCTTGATTTTTTCCTATAGAGACGAATGTCCGAAAGAGCTGTCAAAAAATTTCCGCACATTTTATTTAAATCTATCTATTTATAAAGTTTGTACCTCCAAACATTTATTAATATATGTCTAAATATGGAATAAAAAGCTTTTTTTTTAAATGTCTAAAGAAATAAGAAAATAAAACGTATACTTTTTTCGAGGAACTCCTGTAAGTCTTTAATTATTTGTCTGGTATATTCACGCATTCAATGAAACACGTGTAAAACGCAGCAATGAAACAATATGAATGTGAATAATATGAATGCTTCTGTGACGTTGTAATGTTTCATAATGTTATATATATATATATATATATATATATATATATATATATATATATATATGTGTGTGTGTGTGTATGTATATATGTTGAACTAGCACGTATAAAAATATATACAGCATTACATAGATGGTTATAAAAAAGTATCAGCATAATTGAATAGATAAATCAATATAGTCATATTAGCATAATCCGCTACAAACCTCTTAAATAGCTATGTATTCATATATGATAATAACTATGGAATATCATTCCGAAATGAATAACGTGAAAAAAATGCAGAAGCCAAAAATTATCTATGTATTTATGAACGTATCGTTTTGATTTAAATACTTTCTCAAGACGACTGATTTGAAAAAAGATAACACAGAAGTTTGTATATATATATATATATATATATATATATATATATATATATATATATTATAAACGTATACATACTTACATACGTGCACACATATATTCATATACTTTTCCAGAATAATTACGAGGTGAGATTATATATATATATATATATATATATATATATATATATATGAAACGAATGTATTTATATTATTTAATTTCTAAAAGCTTATTTTTTTCCTAAAATTAATAAGTTGTGGGTTGTTTATTACTACTTGTTTGTTTTTTTGTGTTTGATAATGGTTATACGTTTTCGTTAAAGCATAAAACGATGTAGTTCTTTTTTTTATCATTATAAGTTCATATTTCAAACGCCCGCCGTTCTTCGTCCCGAATCACTCAATTAAAGAAAAAAAAAAGGAAAGACAACCTATGGATAATTAAATTTCATACGTTGAGTCTTGACTTAAATATGCATAACAAGAATGTTGAGCATGATATGCGAAATGACCTTAGTTCATATAATTACAAATAAATATAACAGTTGATATGTGCGTGTGTCTCTGTAAGTATTTAACCGACAGGCCCCCAAACTAATGGTCATATAAGAATTAAATTAACAGGAAAATAGTAAATATACACCAAGGATGGTTTATAACGAGTACAATCTTTGTTTGGATGGATGAATAACGCGTATAGATAAGTTGGAGGCAAACTGTTCATTTCAACTTGCCGGCATATTTCATTTCTTTCTGCGCATGCCTACAACTACATTGATGAGAAACACGACTGCCACGATAAATGTTTTGGTTTCGATTCTAACTGATAGCACCCAAGTAATCTATAATATGAATCTCACCTGTCTGTTTAAATTTATGTATGCCTAAAAATTTCCACAGAGTCGACGGATTTTCACGAGATTGGTATCATTTTGAAGCACGGCAATTCGGACGACGAATATTAAAGGATTTGCCCAAAACATTAATTTCTTCACTCTCAACTGAGCAGTTTTCTACAGGGAGGGTCGATGTCTTTGCTGACATTTTATGCAAGTCATTTAACCCTCGCGTCCATGACGTCGCATAAAAGGCGTTATTTCGATCGCCCGTGATGCCACAACCACGGTAGACACATCGGTTAGAGCGGGGTTTTGTTTGTTTGTTTGTTTTCACTTTTTCCTCTGACGCGTTGCTGGTTTGAATCTGCTTACTACTACTATTTTTTGCGCTTTTTTAAAAAATCTTTCTTTGTTCACCTAACAGCCTTACACATACCTCTACTTTCTTTTCCGCCTTCGTGTCACGGGTTCGAGCCTACCTGCCTACTACAACATTTCTTTTTATCTCAACATACAACTCCAAACACCCGGGCAACGCCGATCACCCAGGCTTGTCAATAATAATAAAAAACAAACTTGAAATCACTATTGGGTACAATATAATATTCAATAGAGAATTTGCTCTGCGATAATACATACGAAATCTGCATGAATTAAAATATATTTAAATATATTTTATGAGCCGGTAAAGCCGAGCGCCCGCGCTAGTTAGTTTATACTGCAAACACCCTCCGTTCTATGTCTTGAATTACTAGGCTACAGGTAACAAAGAAAATAAAAAAGGAAATGAACTGCGTATGTGTGGGGAATTAATGTGTATACGCCGCATCTTGCCTTTGTGCACATGGTCGACCTTAACTTAAAGATGCATAACAAGAATGTTGAGAATGATATGCTAAATTGCTTTAGTTCTAATAATTACAAATGCAGGCGATAAATAAATTTTATTTTTATAAAACCGTGTAGCTTAACCGAAAAACTGGATAGTTTAGGTTTCGATAGGATGGAATCCGTATCGACCCGAATGTTTCTGGTGTGGATTTTAGCGAGAATACCCAGAAATTACCGAAGAATTCACGATTTAGAATCTGTGAAAAATATAAAAAGACAATCCAGAGCGAAACATACGCATCTATTATATAAATCTCACCTGTCTGTTTAAATGTATGTATGTATGTTTGTATGTCTGCCTGAAAATTTCGATAGATGCGACGGATTTTAACGAGATAAGTATGGGTTTGAAGCGCGACCACTCGGACGACAAATATCGATAAATTGGTTAAAAACATAAATTCCTTCACCCTCAACTGGTCACTTTTCTACAGGGAAGGGTCCTTTTTTTCGCCAATATTTTCAAAAGTCATCCCGTCTTTTCGACTGACTAGTTTTCATTTAAATTTTCGCCCCTTACAGTTTGGCGATGGACGCAACGGAAAAGACGTCACATTTTTTCATGTTCTTTTCCTCCTTCACGGTACGGGTTCGAGCCTGCCTACCTACTACCACTTTTTTTTTGTTCAATACACACCTCCAAACACTCGGGCAACGCCGAGCATCCAGGTTAGTTTTATCTAAATTTTACCATGAACAAGTAATCGTATTATCGGCCCAAAAGCTGCACGTCTAAATTATTAATATGGCGTGAATCCTGTTAATTGAGGTATTGATTTAGTTGTGTATAGTTCAAGGGATTCGAATTCTTCTAGGCTTTCGTTTATTGATAGACTGAGACACCTCTACCGGGCAATGCTCTTTAAATCTCACTACCAGCCCTTGTGTCACATCATACCCCCCCCCCCGCGATAAGGATATCAATACATAACTTCTGCCAATAAACAGTCTCATGGCAATACCATCAAATGTCTGCTTGGTGGTATCATAAATCCTGGGCTGATCACTCCCTCCGCTGTCAACGATGAAGCCATCGATCTGGTTCCTGGTCGGGACTGGAAGAAGCGATGCGGTGACCATCTAAAAACGTGGCTATGAGCAGTTTAGCAAGATATAAAACCGATTCTGGGTCCGACAATCTACGGTGTTCTCTGTTGGAACCGTGACTGGTTGTCAATAGTGTCAGTGTTGGGGATGGATCGCAAGGATTGGTCAGCTTTTGTGCGAGATGCGGCGAATTCGTTGAAAGGAGCCGGCTTAACCGATTCGCCTCAAGGCAAGAAGACATCACACGTGAGCAAAGGTGAACAGAAATGCCGATTTTTTTTTGTAAAACATTTAACATTTAAATCTTTGTAATTAATCGATAAATAAAACTGCAAGAAGCTTTTATGTGATAGAGAACAAATTATCTGCGAACGCTAGGACGAGTAAAGTAGATTGGACTTAGGATTAGAGTAAAAATATTTTAGCCCATTCAAAAATATAGATTACCTAAAATATTTCCTAGGAAATAAATAGCACCAGCGCAGTAGATAGAGGCGTCGAGTATATACGGTTTCAAGTGAGTGTTGTCTGAAGACAGCTGTTTCAATCCCACCCACAGCAGGCCAAAGGATTAGTTGACCTAAAATGTGGTGAAGCAACAACAACTATGGAAGGCAACAATTACTAAGGATACAATTACAAAACTCAGCATTCCTATCTCGTCGCAGTTAATCACCTCAAGAAGGCCAGAGGAGGAGTTGGTCGAAACGAGGTGAAACAACTATAAAGATGAGGATAACAGTCTACGAATAAAAAACAACAATATCGATTTACTTACTGATTTAAAGGCTTATTCACTTAAATTTTATAAGTAATTTTTAGATAGCGAAGGGAGGGACGGAGGAGAGCATCATAAAATGAGGTGGGAGGGAGCATAGAAGCGGAAGTCAAGAAATCAAGTACCTTCAGGTGCAGAGCAGTTGTGTCTTTTTCAGTCTGCTGAGACATCGACGAGAACAGACGCAGGACAAAGCGTTCCCGGCCAAAACGGCAAGCGGGAGAGGGTATCACCATTATGGGAAGAGATGCCCAAATATAGGCCTCTCTTTATGCGTCAATGGCATATATCCCTTTAATTCATTACTTTAAAATCCTTTTTTTCTCACACACAACACATCCACATGAATTTGATTTCCGTCTCCTTCTGATGAGGAGTCAACAAGTGCGAGCATTGAAGCAACCTTATGTACAACGAAGGTGCATGAATCTATGATGTTATACACGCGCACCATTAGGAGTACACAACACAGTGACCTAATAGTAAAAATAAACTAATGAAATTATAAAACCAATTCTTAACACTGGCTGTTGTCTTAAACCTTTAATGATAAAAAGTAAGTGCTTTTCTTTTATGCCAGTACTAATTACCGTACTTTGAGGTAATTGCGCCAAATAGTTAAGTGTTCTTTTGGCAACCACGTATATAAAGAGCACTTTTTTTTAGTTGGCGCAATTGCCCCTAAGTACGGTAATTGCATAGCAACAGGTTCGGCACATTCCGTTCTGTTTCTGTGGGGAAAATAGAGAACGTTTACCGTAAAAACGTGTTCGGGTCTGTTTGTTGTGCGGGCTGAGAAGGAAACGAAAATATTCAAGATGGCGACCCTGGTATATTAATGTCCACGGTCTCTAGCAGTTCTCGAAAAATCGTGTCTCGCGTGATTTTTAGGTGTGCCCAGGCACCATAAAAGCAAGTTGCTTGGGGGGGGGGGCGTTCAACCTGTTTATAGCAAATATCGTTATGCGACTCGTCGGATTTTTTGATACAACCTGTATAGAGTGAACTTTGTTGTGCGACTCGTCGGATTTTTTGATACAACCTGTGTAGAGTGAACTTTGTTGTGCGACTCGTCGGATTTCTTGATACAACCTGTTTAGAGTGAACTTACTTGTGCGACTCGTCAGACTTTTCCGATTCAGTTTCGTAAATCTCAAGCGCAAATAATTAGATGCATGGCAGTCCGCTCCTATAGAAGAAGCTTCTATTTTCCAATAGTACCAAGTACAGCTTTGTTTATTCGATATTTTATTGTTATTTTGTAGAATTTGAATAATTTAGTTATTTGTGTTCGATCGGTGTGGTTTGTTTTGTTTCATGTGAAAGGTATAGTGTATAACCGGTGTAAGATTTTAAGTGCTTTCCCCCCACATTTTGTCACTTATTCTCCCAGTAAATACCACCGACAAACTGATGTTAGTCACGTGAGAAAATAATGACAACAAAAATTCCTATTTGTTTTTAGTTTTGTTATCATGCAACTAAAAGCAAGGAAACAAGTGATTCTAGACAACATCGAAGTAGGGTGAACAAACAGCGAATATCTTGGGGCACAAAAAGGTTAAAAGAGACTTTTGTTTGCTTGGTTGGGTTTTCCACCCTAATTTGCTTTCTATTTACCCAAAGACAAAGATCCTTCCCACTTATATTTTTTCTAAGGACGGTTTCATTTTTAAAGAAAACAAACAAAAACAAAAACGAAAACAAAGCAAAGAAATGAATAGTAAATTTAACACCATAACGAAAGAAAAAAAACATATACTGTCGTTTGTAAAAGTCACTAAATCGTCACTTCCGAAATAAATTCGGATATTTAAAACCAATAGAGAGTTAAAATATTTGGTTTCGATTGGATTCCAAGGTATATTTTTTAAAACTTTTGAAATGACAAATATATACTGGGTACAATGTGATAATCATTAAGAATTTGGTTGTATAATACGAAACGTGCATGGATTAAAATATCATATTTAAGCGTATGTTAATACTGGACAATACGGGAAGCATGCTAGTTTTAAATATATTATTTCAGAAGTAGAAACTTTACGGTTTATTTTTCTATAATTGCCAGTTTATATATAAATGCATTCACTTTTGTCATTCAAAATGTATGATGTATACTTATATATATATATATATATATATATATATATATATATATATATATATATATATATATATATATATTGGCTGAAAAAGACAATATCGTAGATTTTAAAAATAAAAACGAAAAAGGGCTAGCTAACAGGTTTTCGTTCCTCGTTCAACAGAGCTAAGTCGAGGAAAAACACGATTAAAAAATTGTCACAAATATGGCAGGGAGGGAACAAAAATATGATTTAAAAACTAACTAAATAAACTGGGAAGGAATCACATAGAAATCACATTAAGTACTAAAAGATTTTCTTTTTAGTTTGCAAAGTGAATGTCTCAAGGACTTAATAAAAATGGTTTCTAGGATCCTTCATTGGAAAGCGAGTGCGACCTGCTTAAGATCGTAAACATGTCGACACTAAAGTTCGTGAACAAGCACGGATTTTATAAGGTGCAGATCGCAGACCTATATGGTTTACTTAGAACGTCAGAATGTTAAAAATATGCACACCTACTCGTCGATGGTACTTGTTGTTTTAAACGAAAATCTTTGCGATGTCCGTCCAGAGCAGTGCGCACTGCAAGTACATTTAAATTAATATAATAAATAATAAATATCTAGTTAAAAAAACAACACGTGGGTTCGATACAAAATAACACCGTTGTACAGAAAAAAGAGATTTGCTTAGCAAACCTCTCACCTTCATCCCTCATCACTACGTTCATGTACGGCTTGATGGCTATGATGATTAAAAACATTCTCCCAATACATAAAGGGAAAACATTTAGAAGTTTTCCGAATTAAAAAGGAAATTATATTTACATTTTACATACACACATCCAAAAAGAATGACATTCGGGCATTTCTTACTTTCACTAACAGAACGAAAAAGAGATGTAAAACAAAATGCAAGAAATATATGTTACCAAAGGTAACACTCTTCTACCTACTTGGATAAAGCGTGTTTTTAGTTTAAAACAAACTTTATAAATGTTTTTTTCTGTTGAGTTAGGATTTAAAAAAATGACGGCCGCATCAAAATCGAAAATTAAACGATGCATGAAATAAATGTCAACAATCGAGCTCAAATGTGATGTTCGATTAGTATTCTGTTTACTTTTTGATTTTTGGGCGAGTAGACATAGTTAAAAATCTTTGATTTGGTCGGAAATAATTGTCATTTTACGTTAAACTTATGTGCGAAGCTGCTTTCCTACATGAAATTCTGAAAAAAAGTTATTTCTTTCCGAAAAAAAAAATAATAGAAAAGTAAAATCTGTTAAAAAAAAAAGTAAAATCTAATTTTTGCTGGAGTGATTTTGATAGAGATGTTAATCTATTTGCTGTTATTATTCTCATCATTATTAACATTGTTATCATTATTATTAATATTATTAATATTATCAGTATTATTATTATTATTATTATTATTAATATGATCATTATTATTAATATTATCAGTATTATTATTAATATGATCATTATTATTAATATTATCAGTATTATTATTAATATTATGATCATTATTATTAATATTATCATTATTATTATTATTATCATTATTATTATGATCATTATTATTATTATTATGATCATTATTATTATTATTATGATTATTATTATTATTATTATTATTATTATTTATTATGTAGATGATCAAGGTTTTGGACGCTCGGAGTTGTGGGCAATGAGGTTGAAGTAGATGAACACAAGGTTTAGTATGTGGAACCTGTGCACATATGGAGGCCATGGGAATTGCTTTGAAAGAAGATGCACGTTAAGTTCTTTGAGGATGTAGCGGAGGCGAGGAATGAAAGATCGTGGCCATGGCTTTGGGCTGGGTATCAGGTTAAGAGCACTGAAACCTTTGTGCAACACAAGAGGAGGCACTAAAACGCGAAAAATTAGTTTACAACGTACACAATAGTAGTTCAGGGAGAGCATGCTGCTGTAGAATGCCGAATTGTAGAAAAGGTTTTCGAATCATTTGCGCAGCTTGCAGCAGGGTGTAGCGAATTGGCTAAGAGAAAATACCACAGAAGGCACGAGATCCATCCATCCAGCGCGACCATAGCTGAGATTGAACTCACTACACGAGTTTATAGTGTAATATAAATCTTGTCGGTAGCTGAATACTTAATGCTTCGCCATAGCTATCAAGGGTATTTTTCATCGTGACACCATCACTAGACGGGGTGCCTACCCCAGCTTTAGAGTCCCATCTACCCTCGAGAGAATGATAGCCCGCGCATGTTTATCAACCTGGTATTTTACATCGCGGTACATACAGTGCTTCGCCTCCCCAAATGGTCACCCATCTGGTACTGGCCAGGCTCAAAGGTGCTTAACTTCGCTGATCTGGCGAGAATCGGTGTGTCAACGTGATTGTGCCGTATATATTGGGAGATTTGTAGGAATTTTGGGATGAAGTGTGATGGAAGGTTGTTTGATGAGGTTGTTTGATGAGGAATAAGTGTGGTTGGTCATGCAGATGTATGGTAGGACAACTTTGTCATGAAAACCAAACAAATGGAATATAATCGTACTGATATAGTATCCATTGACAAAGTTTCAAAAGGATGGCAAACTGGACTTTTCAGTGCCCTGAGACAAGAATGTGAGAGCAGGAGTACAAAATGTGTAACGATTATGCTCTGTATGCTTTTAAGTTAACGCGATGGAATGGGGTTTAAATTCAAGACTTCCCGGCGGTAGTTGATATGCTAGGTGTAATATCAAGTAGTCTGGAAGGATATTTGAAAAAAACTACCAACAGTTGTGTTGGACGGCCTTCAGACCTTTCCTATTGTAGGTACCACCAATATCCCTAGGAAAATCGTTGATTTTTAAAGCGCCTGATTTGAAACTGGGATTGACAGAAAATCCCCTAGAAGGATTCCTATCTTTTTTTCAGGGAGACGTTATAAAACGAATTGTAATCGATAGTGGAAGGGAAGTAACTCTGTTTTCTAGTTATTTCCCTTTAGATAGAAGTGAATGTTTTTAAGTAATGTTTGTTTTTGATCTTGTAGACATAAATGCTTTTTGGTCAAATATAACTAAGAAAAATCTATATTTACCAGTTTTTGATGAAAGAGGTTTTTTCTCCGCATCTTGTTTGGTTCATCTGTTATTTTAACGACTCAAGTTTTGTGTTTTCCTTCGGTGGGAGTAATAATAGGTTATCGCCTAACATTGCGTCCCAACGTCATGTTATAACTGAGTTATAAATAGCGCTTGTTCGTTATTTATAGCGATCGCTAGAGAAGGTTCGGGAACAATTTAGAATGTATTTTGTTCCATATTTTGAAAATCTCCAGTGACGCTAATTTGAACGTTTTATATTCAAATTCTTAAGTAATACTGTTTATATTATTTTATATAATCTTTTGTTATTTCCGTTTAATTAATTAATTATTATTATCATTATTATTATTATTATTATTATTATTATTATTATTATTATTATTATTATTATATAATATTTTAAGTATTTTCATTCTGTTATAATTTATAATACTATTAATAATAATTTTTTATTATATTTTAATTTTTATTATATGTTATTATTTGGGTAATTAATATTATCTTTTGTGTAATAAATCATAATTTCTTTATATCGTAAGGGGAAAATATATCATCCCATGACACCGACCATGTCATTAAAATTGCGAGAAAAAATTATGAACATTTCTTTATGGAGAGAAGGTACAGAATAGTTAAGAGACCTTCACTCCCAATGTTAAGAGTTGTTTTCTAAACAGTAAAATGCACTATGTAGAAACTTATTTTTGGCATAAGACGGACATTATGAACTATTCCGTCCCTACAGTGTTTTCTTATTATCCTGTATCAACCGTCGATTCTTTTGAATCGTTTATGAACATTTCCAATACCATTAAGGACAAACAAATGTAAATGAAATATGTATTTAAAGAAAAACAAAGTTTCTCACAATTTTCAATCAATTATTAGATTGGTGCAAAAATGTTTTTTTTATCAGATATATATACGTCAAAAAACGAAATTATTTTTGCACCAATCTTATAAAAGGGAAACATTTGATAAAAATAATTACAGGGATTTGTTCTTGTAATATACGTGTACTTGGTATATTTTGCAAAATGCATGCGGACATTACACGGAGAAAGGTTACAGTGATTTATAAAAATGGTACAAAGCATTAAATCTCTGATTAAATATTTAGAATTTAAAAGAATCAGAATCGTTACTTATATCGGAATCAGAAATTTAAAAGAGAATCAGTAATTGTATCGGAATTAGTAAAAAATTGGTATCGTCACATCACTAGCATTTAGATTAGTCTTTCAGTTTAAACAAAATTTGTACAATAATATCGTGATGTCTACGTTCGCACCCGACGTCCATAAAATGAAAATGCTTTAAAGCACGCCATAAAATACAATATACGAATTATACAACTGTATAATTTCCACGCCTCCCCCTCTAGTATATATATAAACTACACACAAAAGCGATTACATACATTTCTATTCACACCATAACAATAAAATAAAAACAGGGATGATAATTGGTTTCTAATTACGCGCTTTCAGAATTTGCAGTCCTGAATATCTGGACGAAGAATTCAAATACCTTACAAGCATTTTGAAAACCTTGCAATATCCGACATATTTCATATTGAATGCTAAGAGAAAAGCCACACAAATATTTTCCAGAATGAATAATAATAAAAAATCATACACACCAGACCTTTCTCTCATAAACAGACATCTTTTACCTACACACACCAATAATACAATAATCTATAACACACTAAACAAAGTAAAAATTCCTATCGTACAAACCACATCACTAACCATAAGACATATATTAAAAACCACGAAACATCTCTATAACAAACCAGTTTCCGATGGAGGTATATATACTATTCCTTGCCATAATTGCCATCATAAATACGTTGGTGAAACTCAGCGTAAATTGGAAAAAGGCTCAATGAACACAAAAAAGATATAAAAAATAGCAATTCTCTAAGTGCATTATTCTCTCATTCATTGCAACATAACCACACCTTTGACTTTAAACAAGCAAAAGTAGTTAAATTTATTTCAAATAAACCGCGCCGGAGACTTCTTGAATCTGCGCTTATCGCAATTTCAAGCACTATTAAACAACGTGGAGGTTTCTATAACATAGTGCCATTAATAAGTAAACTGTTATTAAAAGAACATTATTTAACTGTGGACACAGGTTAACTTTCTCACACCATTCAAACACCCCCTGTAATAATTAACACATAATCTCAATCAATAAATTACATAAAAACACTCATTTTATTTCTGTTACAAAATTATATTTGAATTTCAACAGATATATCTTTTTCCCAATAAGAATATAAACTTGCGTTCATAGTTTTAAAATTAAATTAACGACTATATGACGACACTAAAATTTCCTTCTCTTTAACAGCGCCAGCCCTTCCCCTCCTTTTTGAATTTCCAACATCAATTTTCCGTTTCTCTGAAATAGAACTGCGTCACACTGTGCACGTGAAACATTTTCAAATATTTTGTACTGGTATATTTTTTGGTTTCATAATCTCATTCATCCAGAGGAATCTCGAAATAAAGACGAAACGTTGATCAACACATAATACGGTTTGTTCCTTTTTATTTTCTCTCTCTCTCTCTCTCTCTCTCTCTCTCTATATATATATATATATATATATATATATATATTTAAATAAGGGAGTAGTTACCAACAATGTGTATTTTTTAACATTATTTTATTATTCCGTGTCTTGGTTTTTCATTGAGAATTATGTTTGGATCATTGTAATAATGCTTTTAAGTCATTGAAATCGTTTACGCGCGTTTCAGACGGTCTGTGATGCGTCCTCGTTAGAAATTATTTTCAAATGTGTAAAAATGGCGATTTTGTAGTTAATCGCCATTTTTACACATTTGAAAATAATTTCTAACGAGGACGCATCACAGACCGTCTGAAACGCGCGTAAACGATTTCAATGACTTAAAAACATTATTACAATGATCCAAACATAATTCTCAATGAAAAACCAAGACACGGAATAATAAAATAATGTTAAAAAATACACATTGTTGGTGACTACTCCCTTATTTAATTATACATCTTTCTTTCGTTGGAATTTATTAACCCATTTTATGTATATATATATATATATATATATATATATATATAGATTACGAGATCAGCAAAATTTGGTAACAATGTCCAAGGATCGGTTACCCTCCTCTCTATTTTTACAATGCCCTTTATAGTTACTTTCATTTTCATTTTTAAGAAAAGAAAAAGGTTTATTATTTTAGTAAAGTTCTCTAAACAGTGTTTGGGCGTAGCTAGATATCAAATCCGTGCGCCCACCTGCGCCAGTGAACCCAATTGTAATCGAACCTTTCGCATTAAGAGAGGGGCGTCGACCGCCAGTGGTTACTTAAAAATTGAGGTTTTATATTGACACAAGCTTAGCCAGGCGGAGTTATCTCCCCTTCAAAAAGCTAATTATAACACTTCACCAAACACAGTCACCACACACGAACGCAATAACACGATAAGGCTTGGTAGACAAATATAAACATACACACATACATATCAATAGACATGCAGATGCACACACACATATGTATATATATATATATATATATACTTGTATGTATTTATACATACATGTAGACATAACTCTGTTGAGATACAACTGAATGTATTTAGACATAGCAGCACACACTCTCATACACGCATTTATATAAACTATGTGTATTATGTGTTTATACACATGCATTATATACATGTGTGTGCGCATATTTGTATTATATATATATATATATTATATATATATATATATATATATATATATATATATATATATATATATTGTATTATCCCCTTTAAGAAACTTGTTTCTTATCGTTGAGCACTTTTAGTTGAAATAGAAATCGGTCAATTAAGCAGTTATGCCCAAATCATCATATAATGATTAGATCACTGTGACAGACGCTAAAAACATTACAAATAAATGTTTAAAATTCAACAGTATTTCTTACGGTTAACGATAGCCGAATATATATATATATATATATATATATATATATATATATTAGTAGTATATATACTATTTATGTACATATATATATATATATATATATATATATATATATATATATATATATATATGTATATATAAGTGATGAGACGATTTCACATGTTTTCCCGATTCCGATTAAATTATCGATTACTTTTAAAATTTTTAATAGAGATTTGAATTTTTTATTTTGTGAATTAATATTTCCAATAAATTACAACACTCAGGTTGTGTTAAATGTTAATTTTTAAAAAATATGAAAGTCAATTACAATATAATACTATTACAAAATATATTGTTGCACAGGTGTGGAAAGGTGGAATAGTAAGGCTATTAAGCAACACAGCCATAAAAAATGTTGCAATTGAGCGACTACCCGTGCGAACGCAAAGAAAAAAATGAACTAACCCCTTAAAAGAAATAGAAATACAGCGAGTACGCATACCACCGCAAAAAAAAAAAAAAATCCGCAGTAGCCAGGCTCCAACCTGTAACGCTAAGAGGAAAAAGAGGTAAAAAAGACGATGGATTAGCCGCTATGCCCACCACGACTTGCGACGTTGCGGGCGTTCGAAATAAGCTTAGTCACTGCAAGGCGTATGAGGATTTTTCAAAAATGTCGACGCAAAGACTGACCCTTTCTTGGAAAAAAAAAAACGGTCCAGTTGACCAGCACATAATTGTTTTTGGCAAATTTTTGGATATTTGTCGCCCGAGCGTCCAATCATGAAATGACCAACCTCATAACAATTGAGACCTCTGTTCTTTCTTCTTTTGTGAAACCACAGTACAACACTTTATATTTTTATAATATAAATTTATTTCAGTTGTCTCAAATAGTCTTCACAGAGTATGAATTTAGTCTACATGCTTATTTCTCACAGCCTCGCTTCCCGGCTTGGAGTACGTCTACTCACTCTCGTGACTATCTCTAACTCTTCGACTCTAAACTTCCCGACCTCTTGACCTCAATTCCGGTGACGAAGCCAATTAAAAGACACGTCTCATTAACGTGACTTTCTCGTCACGTACGCCTGTTCAAGGTTATTTTGTTTGTATTTAACCTAGCTAATTTATGTAAAAACCCTCAGCAAAAAAACCCATTGCTACATTTTATTCTATAAAAAAAAATCACTCCTAATATAAACTATTTTAAGAATATCATTGAATAGATAGATCAATAAATAAATAGATAGATAGATCGATAATAACTAATTAAGTTTTAAAAATGTTAATTATCCAACATTTCTAACGATGCCGATTTCGTCAGTGTTCGTTGGGTGTGTCGAAACTTTTTGGCAGGCATACGCACCCACAAACACACAAGCACATTATATAATATGAATTATGTAATAATAATACAAAATAATTAATGTACGATTTTTAAACGATAAGTTTCTTAAAAAAAAAACAATCATCTATTATGAAATTTAACAGTCAATTTCGAATATTTTTAAATGTATGCGTTTCCTTTTGGTTTACCCAATAAGTTTAAATTAATTCAGCACCATAAATGTGAAGATAATTATGTTTTCTATTATGTTAATTTAATGCATTATTTCTTTTGATACTTACAAAATTACATTTAAAATCGTGAAAACCTTGGATTGTCTCGTATTTTTTCACGTAGAACTCTTTCGAAAAAGGAAGAAAATAATGATCAGCCTCAATCTCAAGTGCATAATGCTCTTTATTATTATATATTTTATTTATTATTATATGTTTTATTTATTATTATATATTTTATTTATTATTATACATTTTATTTATTATTATACATTTTATTTATTATTATACATTTTATTTATTATTATATATTATACGACGACGATCGTATATAAATAGTGCATCGTCGTCGTATATTTTTGCATGCATCTCTTGTAATTGTTTTCTTTCGTGCCTTTATTTTAGAGAGTCTGTTTATCGTTTTGCACCGTGTATCCCTTCGTATCTGCACCTGGTACAGCGATGCTTTGAGTCATGCACACGGGCGTTGTGGCAGCTAATTTCTTTTTCCGGTTCGTCAAAGTCCGAGCTAGTAATCCTAACAAGCATCAACATTACTTCAGTTGCCAACGGCACAATTTCATTCCAGATAGATACGAACCGTGCCATAACAGCAACAAAACATGATAAGGCGGCAAACAGTGGCGAAATAACAGATTAGAATAGCGATAAATATGATGACACTACTTAAAGTGTAAACTTGTATATGAATTTCGTAGCTGCTATCTATAAACAAGAAATACAGGATAGCCCAGGGGATGTCAAGTTGATCTAGTGCAAGGATTCCCAGCCTTATTTTTCCTTTCACATTTCTTGATAGCAATTTTATTACCTTTATACGACACACATGCGTATATAATTTTCTTAAAAATCAAATCTTACGAATAAATCTAATTTATAAAAAATAGTATGCCTGTCTATCTGTCTCCATATGTTCAAACTATCTCTCCCAGAACTAAAAGTCGCAGAGCAGTGCTAGAGCCTACATATGATTTGACTTTTTATGGACCGTTTTTTTATGAGTCTTTAGCAGGTTAAAATAATTTTTAAGGGACCAAAAAAAAATTCGTTATACATTTTATATATTAATTTTAGTTTGTTTAAATCGTCTTATATGCGTGTCATGTTGGTACAGTGGTAACATCACCAGTTTTTAATCCTACAATTTGGGTTTCGGTTTCGATTCTAGCTGATGGCACCCAAATACGTTTTTTTTTTTTTTACTTTTGTAATCTCGATTCTATAATACTATATACGGAATCTGAACAAATTAAAATATCACATTTAAACGTATTTCACAACCGGGAAAAGTTGGGCGCCCCGACTAGTCTTTTTTTTTTCTTTATATGGAGTTCACCACTTATCAAGGCCCAATAGCCACTCGGGGATAAGGGTTATTTTGTGTACAGTAATCAAAGGGATAGTGTAGCAATAATATTGGAGAATTGGTTAGGTGTCATTACTTAGGGGGGCGGTACATCAGGAATTTGTTTGTATTGGACTTGAAGACATCAAGGTTGAAGTCGGGAGGGAAACAGTCGATATAAAAATGCTCTAAGGCAATTTCATGTAGGTATATACTTTATGCAGATTAATCGGTCCATAAAATGTCACATCATATGAGGCCTCTAGCGCTGCTTTACGACTTTGCAGTTAATTCTACCCTTTGCGACAAAAGCCGCCAACCCCCAGTATTTCCTCCTGTATCAGAAAATACTATGTGATATACACATATCTGTACGTGATGTTGCCACGCTAATAAAAAATCTTGATTTCAGTAAAGAAACCGACCCTGACGGTTATCCAATTATAGTACTCAAAAAACTTCTACCAGAACTAGCGCCCATACTTACAAAACTGTTTAAACGTTTTCGTAAGAAGAATTTTTTCTCATCACCCTGGAAAATCTCAGTATGCCCTGTATTTAAGAATTCAGGTGATCGCTCATCTCCCTTCTCAGTAAAGGTCAATAAGTTTCCTGTGCGTCATAAGTTGCTGGAATCTGAGTTAGAGAAGTAATAGAGAAGTAATCAATAGAGAAGTAATCAACCATCTCAGCAAAAATAACCTTAGTGACATGCAATATGGTTTCCGTTCTGCAGCAGATGTGTTTACGGTTATATCTCATAGGATTATATCTCGTAGGATTAGCGAATCTCTCGACGGAGGCAAACTTTTCTATGGCAATTGCTCTTGACATATCAAACGCCTTTGATAGAATATGGCATAAAGGTTTACTTCAAGATTTCCAGCTACGGTATAGCTGGAAATGTCTTCTACATTATTAACCCATTTCTCTCTTATAGGTTCATAAGAGTAGTGGCTGATGGGTAGAAATCAGAAGCTCACAGTATTAATGCTGGAGTCCCTCAGGGGTTCATCCTGGGACCAACTCTCTTCCTAATAAGAGTTCAAAATAGACTTCGTAGCCTCTTAAGTGATGGTTCCCTGCAACCTCTTTCCCACAGAAGAGAAGTTGCGAGTTTGTTTTATCGTTATTTTCATGACAAGTGCTCGGCTTAGCTCCAATCTATATTCCTCCCTCTCCAACCTTTCACAGGAAACACCCCTCTAGCAGAAAACACTATCAATAATTTCCCCAACTCTTTATCTATGCCTTAACCTAAACGCACATTCCATGAACAAAGCTTCTTTCTTAGAAATGCACGCCTGTGGAATTGTCTTCCATTTTCCTGCTTAACAGCTGACTTCAAGGTTGTCTTCAAGTCTAACGTAAACAAGTTTTTGATGAGCCGTTCCACTTAAGTTAACAAATTTACCGGATTTCCATTACTAACGATTACTATATTGTCCAATAGTCTACTGTACACTCTTTAACCCTTATCCTCGAATGGCCTCTTGGCCTTGATAAGTGGTGATGCCTATGTAAAAAACATCTCGTTAACCCACCGTCTCTCATAAGATCATCGAAATTAAGCGACGCTTAGTATCAGATAGCTGACCAATTGGGCACACTGGGCGCTGTATCTATTTGATAAAGAGGTACTTTCGTAGTACACATAAGTCGAAGCTCCAACATTGACAATCAGTTCGACAGAAACTGGGAAATTTCGATGTCCTTTTTGCTGTCGGATTGATGCAAAGTATTCTGTATAGTCCTAGAAGGTCCACCCTACCAGCCTTGGGCTATTCGGGAGGAGCAAGTTTATCTATTGCTGTCTGAGGTTCCCTTAACGGGGCATGCCAATTAGGGCTACTGAAACTTATTTTTGCAGAGGACAAGTTCTCCTTCTCTTAGGGCACTGGCCCATTTTCCCACTTTCGCGTCTTGTATCACATCATCTAGCTGTATGTATAATACCTTTGGGAGATTAACGGTCTTTTCTTTGCACAGTTTCAGGTTAACCTTGAGCAAGATTTAAAATCTCTTAACTTTTCTTCGATGCTCCTGATGAATACAACACAGGGCATATATATGGAGATCCTTGACCTTGATTAAGGCAATCTATCTAAGCAGGAGATGGATTCTGTTGAATAACCAAACTGAGGGTGTCCGTTGGCTTTCTACGGCAATCTTTTAGTAATGGTGTCACTGTCACAACCAAGACACCTGCTCGTAATTTGTCATAAGCCAGTACGGAAGTATTAAAGCTTAGTCTTCTGCAATGAGCATGCCCGTGTGCAATCTGGTGCAATCGGAGATAGCGAAACGTACGTTATTACTTTTTATATTTGTTTTCAAAGATGTTATCACCCAATCATGCAATGGAAAAATAGATTTTTTTTTAAATGTCACCATGATATTGATAGTGCTTTGAACGAGAGCCTCACACTAAAGTGCACGTTCTATGGTTTCAGAGTAATATAAAAGTGTCGTATCTGTCCTGGAAAAAGATGGTAAAATTATTTTGTGGGGTCTATGCTCATGCCTGACGTCCATAGTGTTGAACTATGCCACGAAGTTTTGCAAGAATACAACTGTAAAGTCTTACTAGTTCCAGTTATTTCTTATCATGATTTTAAATATACATGTACAGTGGATTAAAGTATTATTATTAGCAGTAGTAGTGTGATTAATATTAATTAGCTATTTTTAAGTAAATAAAAACACGTATATTTGAAAGTAGCAAGCACGCACCTTAAAAATTAATAAGAAAAAATGTCAATATTATTCCTATTAAAAATGTGTGTATGTGTGTGTCGCGCGATGGAAAGCAGAAACGGAATTCCTCAAAGCCCGCAGCTTACAACTTTTTTCCTCTCTTGTTTCGCTTACGAAGAGGTTGGTTGGTTGGTTGTTTTTGTTTTACGGCATATCAACCCTTTTCAGATTATTTAATGCCGAATCCAGTGATTTTGAAGAACGATTTTTAATAGAGTATATTTGTTTTTTTTTTAAAGTCGGTTTCTATTTAATCCATAGTTGGGACCCTAACAGGTACTACCAGTCCGGGCCAGAGTGGACCTGGGAGCAATGGCAATTAACAGGTGGCTCCACACTCCCTAAGGCCCGCAAGCTGGGGCCTTACCATTGGATATCGTTTAAGGTCATGTCCAGGACCCTTACCAACTGGGAAATTTTAAACTAAATGTATATGCAAAATTCATCCGCCGCACTAAGTTCTGAAACTTTTTATTTTTTTTTACAGCGGATTAAAATGTTAGAAATCACATACTAATTCTAAAAAATGAATATTTGCTTACATGGTCTTGACTTGGAAGGCATGTTTAATTTTAGAACAGTTTCCGATGGGCAGCTCTTTAACAAAAATTCTTTGAGATGAAGAATTTTCAGTGAGCAGCTGTTCTGTACAGGTTCTGGACTTTATAATTTTGCAAGCAAAAAGCAAAAGACCCTTCTCATATTTACACGAAAAAATTATGTGCCGAAATGCTAAAAGATTCAATTTTTATGGAGCAATTCTGGTTTCTGATTGATTGCTAACAAAATCTGAATTTGATTCGTCGGTTCGGGTTTCTTGATCTTTATTAAGCTCTTTATTGTTATTGCCTTTGTTATTATTATTCTTATCTGTTGTTGTTGTTGTTGTTGCCATTTCGAAGCCGAGGTTTTTCTTACTGCTATTTGTAACTAGCGGGACCTGTGGAAATTCCATAGGGGACTAATTCATATGCAATGCATTGGTGTTGGCATTCTGTAGATGTTCAGTGTAAACGGAGACGCTCTGATATTGTAGCTTTTTTGTTTAAACTGGAAAAGTATTTATCTAAGCTAGCACGAACGCCCGGCAAAGCCCGGTTGTAAAGTACGCTTAAATATGATATTTTAATTCTTGCACATTTCGCATATATTAGTGGAGTTGGTGATCAATGGAATTTTATATATTATAAATTTGCGATTTAAAAAAATAAACAAAAAAAACATACTCATCTGACTTAGGTGCATTAGCTTGAATCGAAATCGAAATAAAAACTTATGCTATATATATGCACACACACACACACACACACACACACACACACATATATATATATATATATATATATATATATATATATATTTCTTTAGACATAATTGAAACCGAAACCGAGACGAAAACTTATGAAGAATTCTTGATAAAATGATTTATAAAAAGATTAGATTACTAGAGTGCCATCTGTTATAATAGAAACCGAGACCAATACTTATGAAGAATTTTGTTAAATTATCCATGGCAAGAAATGAAAGTACATAACAATTGAATGACCCGGATGTAAGCGCGACACGGAAAATAACACACACGCTATCGCATATATATATATATACATATATATATATGTATATATATATATATATATATATATATATATATATATATATATATATATGATAGATAGATAGATAGTTTTGCTGGTCGTTTTTTTTTTACAACCGTTTTAACGATTCGGCTAAGGATGCTTCTGCTGGTCAGACACGAATTGAAATAGACGATATGAAAAATGAGTTGAAAGACGCTACACCTTCCGTTCCAAGCAATAACTGGAGCAAACCGCCGAAAATTGAGATCAACGTTACCGTATTTTAAGAGAGGACTAAACAATGCCTGAATTTTGTCACTGAAACGGCACTAATTGTTAACTTACCAAAATTGGAAAAAATATAAAAAAAGATGCTTGATTTTATTCGTAGTGGATCAAAAAACAACAAAAAAAAAAAGGTTATCTGAGCTTCGATGTACATAATCAACAATTTACTGGCATCGGCAAGCTATCGTCCGCAAAGAGTCATTAAATGCAAGGATTACAACACTTGGAACGTCTTATTCAATTCAACAGAAGAGTGCATAGAAATGTTTACAAAAAAAGATGACAAATTACATCCTAAGATCTGAATATATGGGAAAAAGGTTTTAGTTTTTCTCATCCACATCATATAGACAGAACACATCGGAGTATTTCTACTAAAATATGAAGAGAAATTGTCTCAGTACAATGTGACAGAGTTCACAGCATATAGTCACGACATACAATTTTACAAGTACACCATTCTTTCTTGAAGTGGGGAAAAAAGCTCCCTATTATTGTAGTAGGCAGGCGGCCGATCTGCTTGAATTTTGGCGAGATTGACTACCTCACCTCAGATTTTCCCAGAAAATCCCCCAACAAATCCAAAATCAAGAGTAGGGCAACATCTGGGGATAAAACTGACAATAAAGGAACTCTACTCTCTCCCCCCAAAAAACGGCTAAGGATGGCGCTCGAAAGAGAGCCTTGGCAAATTGATTCCAGAAAAAAACCTTGACCGCCTGAGTCTCGAACAAATACAAGAAGCGACCATGTTCGAAAACGATCTCGACAGAGCTAAATATGTAAAAATATTAAATATGAAAAAGAAACTAGACACCCAAAGAACAACCGGTAAATTTATACAAATACCGTGACAGCGAATTAGTAGAAAAAAATGTACCCTAACCCTAACCCTAACCCTAACCCAGTTTTCAGATTCGTGTTCAGCACACCGAAACGTAACAGAATACTACGTAAAAGATTTTACTAATTCGCTGTCACGGTGTTTGTATAATAATACCGAATAACCACCCTCAAATCACCAAGCAAACCTTAACCCCTTCTCCGAACAAAAAGTCTAAAACCACATACAACTTTGAACCTTAATACACAATCCCCGACGAAATCAAAACTCCATTCACCGGCAAAAATGTATGCCTCCTACAATCATAAATAACAAACAAATACTGTTTTTTTTCTAAGTGCATAGAAAGAGTTGTTTTAACAATATGGGTTTAGGATATATATATATATATATATATATATATATATATATATATATATATATATATATATATATATATTTTAACAATATGGGTTTAGGATATATATATATATATATTTTAACAATATGGGTTTAGGATATATATATATATATATATATATTTTAACAATATGGGTTTAGGATATATATATATATACTAGCATTTCAGCCTGGCGTTGCCTGGGTGTTTGGAGGTGTATGCTGAACAGGAAAAATTTTTTTTAAAAATAAAAACGGTCAATTTTTTAAACTTTGACCCCTATTGTGACCCCTTAACATTTATTGGTTCAAATCGAGTTATTAAGTTAGATCCATGTTCAAGGAACCTATGTCTAAAATTTCAAGTGTTTAGACTCAAAATTGTGAGAGGAGTTTGGTAGAGTTCTCAAAGGTCAAATCGTTGAATTTTGACTCCTGAACAGCCAAATGTCTGGCCGAAAACCAATCATCTAGATTTTCCCAAATCTCAGTACCCTGTATATCAAATTTCGAGTCTGTAGACTGAAAATTGACAGAGTTATTGCGAAGGAAAATGTACACAGACACACAGACAGACAGACAGACAGACGGACGGACAGGCACGTTCACTTTTATAGATATATAGATAGTTTAGTGTTGGGACAATTAATCAGAATCGAAATCGAGAGTCTGAAAAATCGGAACATTTGGTGTTAGCGGAAATATCTTCATATTTAGCACTGAAAAACAGGGGGAAATAACAATTCTATATTTAAATATAAAGAGATTTATAAAGAACTGGAATCGGAACCAGTAATTGTGTCGGAATCGGAAATTTAGTACGGAATCGGTAATTGTATTGGAATCATCTCATTACTGATATTTACTAGCATTTCAGCCCGGCGTTGTCCGGGGGTTTGGCGGTGTGTGCTGAGCAAAAAAAAAAAAAGAAAAAAAGTTCAATTTTTAAAAATTTGACCCCTATTATGACCTCTTAACATTTGTTTTGGGTTCAAATCGAGTTATTAAGTTAGGTCCAGGTTCCAGGAACCTATATCTAACATTTCAAGTGTTTAGACCCCAAATTGTCGGAGGAGTTTGGTAGAGTTGTCAAAGGTCAAATCGTTGAATTTTGACCCCTTTACAGCCAAATTTTTGGCCGAAAACCTATCACCTAGATTTTCCCAAATCTCAATACTCTGTATATCAAATTTCGAGTCTGTAGATTTAAAATTGACATAGTTATTGCACAGGAAAATGTACACAGACACACAGGCACGTTCACTTTTATAGATATACTAGCATGGGTGCCCGGCTTTGCCCGGGTGTTTTTAGGTGTATGCTGAGCAAAAAAAAAAAAAAGTCAATTTTTTAAACTTTGACCCCTAATATAACCTCTTAAAATTTATTGTTTAGGGCTCAAATCAAGTTATTAAATTAGATCCATGTCCCAGGAATCTATATCTAAAATTTCAAGTATTTAGACCCAAAATTGTTGGAGGAGTTTGGTAGAGTTCTCGAAGGTCAAATCGTTGAACTTTGACCCCTTAACAGCGAAATTTCTGCCCGAAAACCAATCACACCGATTTTCCCAAATCTCAGTACCTGTATATCAAATTTCGAGTGTGTAGACTAAAAATTGAGTTATTGCGGAGGGAAATGTACACAGACACTTTTACTTATATATATATATAAATATATATATATATAAATATATATATATATATATATATACATGCATATATATATATATATACATGCATATGCGTAGATCATCGTATAACGATTTGATCACTGTCTGTCTGACGTAATGAACATTTAAATTAAAATGTTTAAAAATTCAACGCTATTTCACATGATTAATGGTAGCCGAATGGATACGGCCTCCGCTAATCGAGCCAGAGATGTCTCGTGTCGCGGGGTTCGAATCGTTCGACTGGTAGTAATCGTGACACCCTGCACTGAAGAATCCCGAAAGGATGAAACACTAGTGTCTGTAGGTATTTAATTATTATAGTAAAAAAAAAAAAAATAATTATATATATATATATATATATATATGGCAAAATCACGTTTAACACACTGGATCCCGTCAGATCACTGAAATTAAGCAACGGCGAGCCTAGCTTGTACCAGATGGGTGATCATTTGGGACTTCATGTTTTTTTTTATGCGTCTCCGCTTATCTCGTCATTGTTTCCAGTCTTTCTGAACTTTTCCTTGCCACTGGACTTAAGCAGTGCCGTTTCAGAAATGTGGTTGGTTATTGCGGAACTCTTTCCACACGATTACACGCGCAGCTGCCCCTACAGAGGATATCCTTTGTCTTTCAAGACTGAACGGAGTCATCGAAAAAACTGTACACACACACACACACACACACACACACATATATATATGTGTGTGTGTGTGTGAGAAAGATTGTGAACATTATGTTTTCTTTGTCAACTTGCACGCCAGATTCTAGTCTTGCTTTGTACTTTTTATTGAAGACTTTTGTGCCCCTGCGGCATCTGCCAATTTAGATCAACTCACGTCGACATCTGGTGCATAGATACATTCATTCATACATTTACTTGTCGGGATTGTAGTATTTATCTTCTGCTTCGTCTAAGTCCGACCCGGTATCCGAACAGACGGTAATGCACCTTCATGCGCAGCTGCGAAAAGAAAAAAACAACAACAGTTCTGATCGACATCGAAGCAACTTGTGTCAATTAACCGTGAATAATAATAATAATAAAAAAAAAGATTTAAATACACCGTATATTAGTATTACTATATTCGGAGATGCCTATTGAGTCGAACGTTTTTGATTGTGATTCAATATTATTAGGGAAATTGCATTATCTCAAAGTGTATTTAAACTTATAAATGACAAAATAACATTATTGGTTCTTTGTAAGTTTAAAGAAAGAGTTGATTTAACAATGAGATTTTGGGACGCACACACACACACACGTGTGTGTGTGTGTGTGTGTGTGTGTGTGTGCGTGCGCGCGTTCGTGATTTTGAACATTATGTTTTCTTTGTCGAGTTTCACGCCAGTTTCTGGTATTTCTTAATACCTTTTTTATTGCAGATTTTAAGCCTTATTCGCCCACATCCACATCTGGTGCAGAGATATATTCATTCAAGCATTGACTCGTCGGGGTAACAGCATTTATTTTCCTCTTCGTCTAAGTTCGGCCCAGCATCCGAACATACGCTAATGCACATTCATATGTAGCTACAATTAATAAAAACAATAATGAATAAAAAACCGTTCTGATCCACGTGGGAGCAACTCGTGCTAAGTAACCGTTTAGAAGACTAATGAAAATGGTATTACAGACACCATGACAAATAAAATATTAGTATTTTATTTATTTGCTGACTGATATTCTTATCTTCATGGTTGTTGTTTAACCACGTTTCGGCGAACTCATCCTCTGATCTTCTTCAGGTGATTAACCGCGACGGAATAGGAATGCTGAGTTTTGGAACTGTATTCCTAGTAATTACTGACTTCCATAGTTGTTGTTGTTCCACTACGTTTTGACCGACTAAGTTCCTGGCCTGCTTTGGGTAAGATTGAAACCGCTATCTTCAGACAATTCTCACCTGGAACCGTAGAGATTCAACGTGCAATTCACTGTGCAATGAGCCCCGAAAGCGATCAAGGTTGGATTTTTTGATCTTATAAATACATGTTTTCGTTCTTATCTGTTCTTTCATTGTCGTGTCCGTACCGAATGGTATTATATATTATGTTTTATTGGAATCCTGTAAGATGAGTAATTTGTGCATTTATTTAGTTACTTATTGTGGGATTCTTACTCTCCTATTCATATTTGTTGTAGTTTCAATATATATATATATATATATATATATATATATATATATATATATATATAATATAATGTTAGTACGACTATATTTTATGATGCATACCGGGCTAAATGTTTTTGATTGTGAGTTATACAAACTAACTGTTGTGGTGCGTCCACCCTACAGATAATAATGACCTTTTTACTTTAGTAAAAGTAGGTAGAATAGTTCTCTCAGTGTTACCACAATTTGTACACAAGTCATGTGTACTTAACAGATTTTATTTCTTGTATTTAATTTCCTGTTTAATATGTTTCCACGAATTATTGAGTTGTTTTTTTTTTCAGACCCTTACGAGACCATAACACATCCGGAAAATTGTTTACGATTTGAAAGCGACCATTCCACTTAATTGTTTACTTAAGATATGCATTTACTATTCAATGGCATTATGACACTTTATATGAGGGGATCCATATCGAGCCGAATGTTTCAGATTGAACTTTTACGAAATAGATAAAAAATCATAGCTAGCGCCGTGTAATAAATTAGTACCGACATTAAATGAAACCGCTTTTCTGCTTAATGTCATAGTCAATTAATTTCCTTCATTATTGTAAAAATTGGGTTCAATAATTTTCGTCAATATTATTTTATTAATTTATTTTAAGACGTTGTTCATTTTAGTTTTCTTACTAATAACTTTTTGAAATCTTAAAGCTTGACTAATTTTAAAAATGGCTAAAATATTCTGCCAAACCTGAAATCTCCCTCTGTGGATTGAGTTCCAATTCCGTATACATTCCCGGGTTCGACACTAAGTTTCTCTAGTTCGAGGCGATGCAGCTACAGACGGGTGTTGGTTACATCGGCTAAAACGTTATGTCTTTTTTTTTTTTTTACTTTTCGATGCGTTTAAAATCAATTATAAACTCGTGTGTTAGTTGTGAAAAACTAGGTTCTTGCTTGTCTATGGAAAACCCCCACAGATTCCCAATGTTTTGTATTAAATAACGGCGAATTACAAAGAGAAGAGTATTTAATCTCCTTCCACTACAAGAACTGCGGCCTCAAGGTGGGAAAATGGGATTTAGAAGTTAATGCCCTCGAGGAGGGGTAGTCCGACTTGCAAAAAGTGTCTGGGCAGCTCCGTCTGTATTAAGGGCGCCTTAGACGATTAGCAATAAACTAACATCTACTCCAAGAGAGAAGACAACGCATATTAAAGAACTGCCTCGTGTAATGTTTATTCATTCTCTTTATTGACTGTTATTACATGTATTTAACAGGCGCGCACATTGATATATAACATGTGTCAGTATTTCGTGTTATAAAAAGAAGTGTCATGTATATTTATGCAAATATAACACGGATATAAACATATCTATTTACTTCCATGATCAGTAAACTAAAGAAATTTAGTCACTAATCTACAATTTCCAACATCGACAGATCAGGCTCACGAATCGTCTAGTTGATTCCGAGCAATCGTTTTTTTTTTAGCGAGGAAATCCTGTGTCAAACTTTTAGATAGGATGTAATGGCGGCCAATGATTTGTTTCATGAAATCAAACTGGCGTTTGTACAAGACAAACCTAAACATATTTAAAGGAGTTTACCGAGTTTTGACGAGAAATTCCGGACTTATTCAGAGGATATATTAGCAGTCGATAAATTTGCTGAGACAAATGAAAAAGACAAAAAAATACATTACCCACCTTTTTCTTTTTTTTTTCTTCTTCTTAGCTTACCCGAAGTTCACGTGGCAACATACACCCCCGGCATCAAAGACAATGAATACAAAATAAAAACTACGGATCGTCCGTGATTTCTTCTCCTCTCCTACCCTTCCGTTTCTTATCCTTCTTTTTTTATCTCCTTGTTCTGCATATGCATTTTTTCTTTTCGTCCTCCTCCTCTTCATTCATTTTTCTTCTACTTCAATAACATCGCTCCCTACTGCTTTCTCTTCTATTATTTTGTAAATATTCATAATTCCAATATGGCGGCATCCTGACCTCATTTGCCCCTCCATCACAAACAAAAAGCACAGAAACCTTACTTCTAACTCTAAAATGAAGTTAATGACAATCAATACTAGCACTGAGCTTACCCTAACTCCACGTGGCAATACATAACTCCGCCATCGAAGACAATTAATAAAAAAAAATAAAAAACACTGATAAGCCCCTGTATTTAATTTGCAATCTGCCCCAAACAGATTTTAAAAAAAAATGGAAACAAAATACTGGCCTCTTCTAAATATTAAAAAAAAATAAGAAAAAAGTTGTCTGTGCTTTTGCGTGATTATGTACGTAAGTACTTCAATTCTCATGCATGTAAATTTTATTTTGTTCTTTAATTTCAGTCTTCCATGAACGATGTTTCTGACGAAAGGGGAAGAATTGCTCTTTTCGGGTTCAGAATATATTCAATCTAACACGTTGGCAAGCTTTTGAACTTCAATGTATATATTTTTTTCATCTCCGTACATAAAGTGGCTTCATGCTTTGTCAAAAACGATTTCCACACAAAAAATCATTTATGATCAAATCGGAGCAAACAACGAACATCTTGATGATGTGAAAATTTCCGTATAAAAATTTAGTGTATCAGAGATGCGATAAGGAAAACATTTTATCTTCTCTTTTCAGGTTGTTTTACGGTATCATAAAAATCTGCGAAGTGCTGCATCAATGCTTAAGTGAGGCCCATCTACCCTCGAGGGAAGGATAGACCGCGCCAGTTTCCAACCTGGTATTTTACCTCGCGGTACATACAGCGCCCCGCCTTCCCAAATGGTCACTCATCTGGTAGTGACCAAGATCGACGTTGCTTAACTTTGATGATCTGGCGAGAACCGGCGTGTCAACGTGATTGCGCCTGATTTTACGAGGTGGCAAGATTTAAATGTCATTGGAACAAAAATCTCGGTGCGCATCTCCTCTCAGTCCTCTGCTAGACACGATGTCAAAGTGTCAAAATCTCTCGTATGGCGTGAAAATAAGTATGGAAACATTAATGCTATAACTACAATAAGCAAAGGAATTAAAAATAACACAATTCCATTGCTTAATTATATCTTTATATTTTTTCTTTGAAATTATCCTAATGTTAAAATCAACGCAAAATTTTCATTAGAAAATTGCAAAAATAAAAAGGGGAAATTATGCACTTGAAATTAGGCATTTTAAACAATATTTGCTATAATGAAGTATGCTATCTTAATAACAATATCTATACAATATATAAATTTGTATTTTGGGGTGTATTGATATTCATACAAAAAAACAACCTTTTTTTTTTATTTAAACAGAAAATACAACTTTGTTATATATGGGTCGTGGAATTGCATTCATTTGCAAAAGATCTAGTTAATTTGCATATTCTTTTAAACATTCATTTCAATTAATTCCCTATTAGGTTTTTCGGTTTTTCCATAGGATGATCATGTTTAGTAAACTATTACGTATAATTATATTCATGCAGATGTTCTACATGATTTATACTTGTGTAGTATTTGAGTAAAAAGCTTATAATAAACACACCTTTCTTTCCCTCTCATATATATATCTAAGGCTCCTTCAATCATTGCCAGATTATGGGTACCCATGGTACGGGCTGAAATTTTTTGTGGCAGGAGGTGCGCAATCTCCAACGACACCTCTCCCAGGTCGACATTGTTAAATACCAGTAGCAAGTGAGGTGTATGTTAAGAACGACTGACAACAAATGCCGAGATAAACGGCATATATATATATATATATATATATATATATATATATATATATATATACATTTTTTTTTGTTTGTTTTAAAAAAATTGCTTACAAAACTCCTCTTCAAGTTTTTGGTCTTCATACATAAAACCTAATATATAGGGTATTCGAATCCATGCGAAATTTTATATTTCGAGTTTCGCCGTGGATAATCGGTGCAAATGTGTGAAAATTAAAATTAGAATTTGCCAGCTTGAGGTGAAACTGTTGCATTACGAATATGCATGCATAAGGCAATAGCTATTGGTTCATGTTTTAACATTCAGCCTTGTACCAAGTATGTCTTAATAGGCCAGTCATAAAAACTAAATCGTAAGCTAAACGTTTTGTTTTCGATTCTCGGTGGTGGCGCACGAGGCATGTTTTTTTTTTACTTTTAAATCATTAATATATATATATATATTAGGTCCAATAGAATATAGTAAATACGAAATCGGCATTAATGAAACTATCATATTTAAGCGCATTTTACTACCAGGCAATGCTGCGCAGACTATTAGTTTATTTAAATATATTGATAAAGGCATTTATATTTTATATGTGTGTGTATGTGAATCCAATCATTTGTGGTTAGATGAAAATAATTTTATTTTAGTGACGATTGCATGACCACACACGATATACTGTGTACTTGAGTATATAGATTTACGGAAGAGTGAAGTTATATATATATATATATATATATATATATATATATATATATATATATATATATATATATATATATATATATATACTAGAGCATTTCAGCTCGGCGTTGCCCGAATGTTTGGAGGTGTATTGTGAGCAAAAAAAAAACAAAAAAAAAAACAAGAGCGGTAAACTTTTTTAAACTTTTACCCCTATTATGGCCCCTTAACATTGACTGTTTGGAATTCAAATCAGGTTATTAAGTTAGATCCATGTCCAAGGAACCTATATCTAAAATTTCAAGTATTGAGACCCAAAATTGTCGGAGGAGATTGGTAGAGTTCTCAAAGGTCAAATCGTTAGACTTTGAGCCCTTAACAGCCAAATTTCTGGCCGAAAACTGATCACAAAAATTTTCCCAAATCTCAGTACCCTGTATATCGAATTTCGAGTAGTAGACTTAAAATTGACAGACTTATTGCGTAGGGAAATGTACACAGACACACACAGACAGGTTCACTTTTATATATATAAATATATATATATATATATATATAACTTCACTCTTCCGAAAGAGGAAACGGAAGATAATCTGGTTCTTACTTCCGTTTTCATTGAACACTAAAACTAGAGTAGGGCATTTTTTTCTTAGCCTTCTAGACAAGCATTTTCCAAAAACACATAGACAACATAAACTTTTTAATAGAAACACTGTGAAAATTAGTTACTCGACAGCTCCATCAATAAAGTCGATAATATCCAAAGAACCAAAAAAGATAGATAACGCAGGCTGCTCTTGCAGGACCAAAAATAGCTGTCCATTGGAGGGTAATTGTAAAGCTGAATCCCTTGTTTATGAGGCCACAATAACGGAACAATCCACAAATATACCGGAAATATATATAGGTATGACAAAAGGCCAATTTAAACAAAGATATTACGCGCATATGAGCTCCTTTAGAGCTAAAACAAGGATGAATACAGCATTAGCTACCCGCGTGTGGGAGCTTAAAGAAAAAAAATACACCCTTTTCCATAAAATGGAGAAAAATAGAGCATAAACCAGCATAGGTCCCGGAATTAAATCAATGCTCACTCTATAACGCAGAGAAATACTACATCCTCCGGGCCATTCATGACCCAAAAATAAAATGTTTAAATGTGAGAAGTGAAGCTTTGAAATTGCATACATAGAAGGAAGGGGCTCCTAATAAATTGGATCAATGAAAAGAACAACACTTAGATGTTGTTTATATATATATATATATATATATATATATATATATATATATATATATATATATATATATGTAAGGAAAAAAATTGTAAATACAAAAATGATTAGTCGGTAAACTTGGATTTTAATCGCAATTATATTATAGATTTTAAATTAATGTATTTTATAAAAAAATTTTATAATTATATTTTATAAATGTAATTTATAATCTATTTCGAATTTCAAACTATAGAAAAATATAATAATGTTAATAAACTAGGGAAATCACTTAGGATAGTTAAATACTCACTTCCCCAAACTTTGAAAGATTTGGAATTTTTTAAAAATAATTTTTAAACGTATTTCGAAATTTTTAAAAGTGATTCGATATAATTAAAAATATTTTTTTAAACTTTAAACGTATTTTTAAATTTTTTTAAACGTAATTCGATATAATTAAACGAATGTTTAAGTTTTTAACCGATACCAATACAGATTTTAAAGTTTTTTATACATAAGAAAAGAGATTTTAAAATTAATTTGGGTTCAAATTAAAATCGATTTATATAAGGAAATTTTTTTCGAAATTAGATCTTAAATTTAAATAATTCAA
This sequence comes from Euprymna scolopes, assembly GCF_053919585.1. Classification (NCBI taxonomy): domain Eukaryota; kingdom Metazoa; phylum Mollusca; class Cephalopoda; order Sepiida; family Sepiolidae; genus Euprymna; species Euprymna scolopes. The sequence continues at coordinate 90,097,425 of NC_136488.1, forward strand.
AATTTAAAATTAGGTATTACATCATCCGATAAAAAAGGGGGGATTAAACAAAACGAGATTTTAACGTGAATTCGCGAGGTATATATATTTCACACTTCCGGTTATAAGATAGACGAATATTGGCTGAAGAGAGCTTAATAAGGATACCTTAAACGGGCCTTATTATCGGGCTTGAAACCGACGGTACCAATGATCTGTCTCAACTAACAACTTTCTGTACACAAAATATTATATATATATATATATATATATATGATAGATAGATAGATATATGTGTGTGTACTCGCACACAGACACACACGTAGATGTGTATGTGAGCGTTTGTGAGTTTGTGCCTAGTTGCATATGTGTTAAGTTATGTGATCATCTATTGGGAAGTGTCATTTATAGGCATGTACACATGCTGAAGCAGTTAAACATACGAACTGTGCATAACTTGCATATAAATGCATGTTAGATGGCGTTCCGTACATATACTATTAGAATCCGAGCGTAATAGAAAGAACACAGAAACAGCCAGTTTTTTGAACTACAGTTATGCATGTATGTATGTATGTATGTATGTATGTATGTATGTATGTGTGTATGTATGTATGTTTATATCATAAAGTTAGAAACATGATTCCTTGTGAAAGAAGACTTTCTTTGTGTTGTTTGCAGAATTGCTCAGAGTTCATCGTTGTGAAAAGGTTAAATTATGCCGAATTTTTCTCTACATTTTCATTGCGGGTAATATGTCTGAAACAGATTGAGCTTTTCCCCTACATTATTGATAGGTATAGCTTTCTAAACACAGGCCGCATACGCAGGTCTACTTCGGCGTCGATTGAGATCAATTATTTGTGCGTGTTTACAGAAAGTAAAAAATTTGTTTGGTTCAATGTTATCGATTTTTATATTTAGTTCGAATCGGTATTTTCGTTCTCGAATAAATTTTCATTCTCACATTCAGATTTGCTGCCATTTTCTCATAGGACACAATGCTTTAATCTTCCTGTTCAATATAAATTCCAAGTAGAACATGTCAAGGCCCCTACGTCAAATTTTCTTTAAGGTGCTAAAATTGGGTACGCGTGCGCAGGCATGGATGCGCTCATACACAGATACATACACACATCGACGCCCCTGCCCTCAAGAAGGCGATTATCCGGGCCCATATGCGCATATTAATTTAGCACCTTAAAGAAAATTTGACGTAAGCGAGAGCAACGCGGGTGTCTATGCATGCAGGCGCACATATGTGCATATATTTGCACGCCAGGGCGGCGATGTATGTGTACATGTGACCGTTTCTTTTAAGTATATATGTGTGTCCGTGCGCATGTGTGTACCTGTGCCTGCGACCGCTAGCTAACCCTCTCCAAACAATTAACAACAAAATAAAAACTAAAAATAAATAAACCGAATTATAGCCCCCTCCCCGCCTCCAAACATAAGCGAACACCCAACAGGTCAAGACATACTTACCAAGAAATCATCTCACCTACGAGACGCATAAAAAACTTTAAGATTCAGACTCGAATTTTAAAGTAACCATACCTCATCCCACCCCCACACATTCCCCTTTCCCTCTATGTATCCCTATGCCCTCAGCCACACCAGAAATGAACTTCCCAGACCCTCCTCCACAAGTTCCTTAAACCCCAAAACTAAAACATTACCGACATACCAAGCTCCTCCTCCCCCTTTCCCCCTTGTTCCCTTCCTCTCTTTCTTCCGCCCTCCTCGCACCCCCCTGACCTCATCCACTCTTTCCCTCTTTCATCCCAAAATAGCGAACATTTCTGTAAAAGACTGAGGAAGCTACAGACGGCCAAAAAAAAAAAAGCGGCCGAGTAGCTGAAACAATAATGTAACTTAACAGAAAGATACGGTAAATAAGATAGAAAATGCATATTTGCTCTATAACAGTGTTGAGCACTTTCTTCAGTTTTTAATCACCATTTAATCACCATTTCCACTATATATATATATATATATATATATATATATATATATATATATATATATATATATATAAATTAAACACACACACACACAGCCGGCTTATGTATTCCATGTCTTTCACTAAAAGCCCCATTTAACAAATTCTACTAGCACATTACACTTCTAAAATGATTTTAGAAATATACTCATATAAAACAATTCTCGCTCTCTGAAGTTGCAACATGCGTCTCCCTATAAGGAAACCCGATAAAAAAAAATTAAACCAGCGCTAATAGAAGGATGATAATATATACCAAAATGTTTATATATATATATATATATATATATATATTATATATCTATTATGTATATATTATATATATATATATATATTATATATATATGACACTGTGGAAATATACTTATTCATAATATATACAAATACTTATTTGTTTTAATTATATATATATATATATATATATATATATATATATATATATATATATATATATATGATTGTTGAGCTGGATTAAATCCGACGATATGAAATAAAATGGAGGTGGAAGGACCTGGATACTCAACGTTTCGCCCGATTTATGCGGGCTTCTTCAAGAGGGATGGTCATTGACGAGAGAGTCGAAGGATTGGGGCTATATATAATGATGGGGGAGAGCAGCGTGTTTTCCTTATGTAAATTAGATGTTATATATACATGTATATACATTTTATGAGAGAAGAACTAATTAGAGTAAACTAGTGTAGTGGATTACGTCTAAAAGATAAAATATCGTAGAGATTAAAAATTGTGTTTGGAAATATAGCGGTGATAGATTAAATAAATAAAATGACACGAGATTACGAAAGAATCGTTTTTTTTTTTTTTTTTTTTTTTTTTTTTAAATTAGAAATAATGGAATTGGGATAAAATAGCGCAGTAACTTAAAAGATGGTATCTAAAAATAAGAATAGGAGGTGATAAAATGGAGTCTAAAAATAGATAATGATAAAATACAGTAAATAAGTAAAATAAAAATAAAATTAAGTGAAATTACGAATTTTTTTTTTTTTTTTTTTTTTTTTTTCGCGTTTAACCGGTGTCTAAGTTGTTTTCTTTGATAATTATTTTCGACAGAAAGGGAGCAACGTGGAAAAAACCTTTTCTTTGCTTAATTATTTTGCTGGAATGGGAGATTATAGCTGACTCAATTAAACGTCGTGTGGATCTGTTATGTATGTGTTTAAGGAAAGTTGCTTTGTTAAAATCAAAATGGTGGTCGTTTTCCATGATGTGACAAAATATGGCGTTGAGTGTATTGTTGTTTTTTACATCTCTTTTGTGTTCATATATTCTTTTATTTAAATTACGTTGAGTTTCTCCTACGTATATTTTTCCACAATCAAGGCAGGGTATGGAATATATTCCGGCTTTGGTGTTAATGTTGGTGTTAGTTATAATTTTACGTGTTAGATCCCTAATTGTTAAAGAGTTTAGTTTTGTTATTTGAATGCCTGTCTTATTTAGGTTCTTATATATTGTGTCGTTGTTTTTATTAGTTGGTAATGTTAATTGTCTGTTGTGTATCTGGCTATTTAAGGAATGTTCTCGGTTTCGGTAAATTTTTAGTGCTTTTCTTTTTGTATTTGCCAAAAAATGTTGAGGGTATTGCAAGCTCATGAATGTACGTTCGATATACTCAAATTCTTCCACGATGTATTCTTCACTACATATTCTCAGGGCCCTAAGAAAAAATCCTATTAGAATACCTCTTTTTACTTTATCATCGTGATGAGAGTAAAAGTGTATGTAATCATTTTTATTCGTGACTTTCCGATGGACTTTAAAACTTAGATGATCATTGTTATTTATGATGTTGATGTCCAGAAAAGGTATGGAGTTGTTATTTTCTCTTTCATACGTATAATTAATAGTGGGTTCAATCTTGTTTAATTTATCAGTGATATTCTCTATTTTGGAAGATATAGGGAGAAAAATTAAAATATCATCAATATATCTATAGTAGGAGGTACCCTTGGGCAATTTATATTTCATGGGTCCGGTTTCGATGAATTCTAAAAATAGACATGCCAAAACCCCACTTAGAGGGTTACCCATGGGCAGTCCAAATTTTTGTTTATAGCAGAGTCCATCGAATGTGAAATATGTCATGTCAATGCATATACTTATAATTTTAATTATATTATCTATCGGCAAAGGTAATTTAATTTTTATTTTATTTAAGTGTTTTGAAAGAAATTAATACATAATGATAAAATATGGACTACCTATATAGAATACCATCCTAAAATCCCGACCTTATATGGTTTACCCAAAACACATAAAAATAATAATCCAATACGCCCAATCATCTCTGGCATTGGCAGTGCCACCCATAAGATAGCACGAGCGATCACAAAACTCCTAACGCCATTATTGGGCACAATTAGCAATTCCCATCTAAGAAACTCTGGCGACCTTCTTAATAAGATAAAAAACATAGATATGAAAAATAAAACCATGAATAGTCTCGATATAGAATCTTTATACACCAATATCCCTACCAAGAAATGTCTCAACCTTCTTTCAAAACACTTAAATAAAATAAAAATTAAATTACCTTTGCCGATAGATAATATAATTAAAATTATAAGTATATGCATTGACATGACATATTTCACATTCGATGGACTCTGCTATAAACAAAAATTTGGACTGCCCATGGGTAACCCTCTAAGTGGGGTTTTGGCATGTCTATTTTTAGAATTCATCGAAACCGGACCCATGAAATATAAATTGCCCAAGGGTACCTCCTACTATAGATATATTGATGATATTTTAATTTTTCTCCCTATATCTTCCAAAATAGAGAATATCACTGATAAATTAAACAAGATTGAACCCACTATTAATTATACGTATGAAAGAGAAAATAACAACTCCATACCTTTTCTGGACATCAACATCATAAATAACAATGATCATCTAAGTTTTAAAGTCCATCGGAAAGTCACGAATAAAAATGATTACATACACTTTTACTCTCATCACGATGATAAAGTAAAAAGAGGTATTCTAATAGGATTTTTTCTTAGGGCCCTGAGAATATGTAGTGAAGAATACATCGTGGAAGAATTTGAGTATATCGAACGTACATTCATGAGCTTGCAATACCCTCAACATTTTTTGGCAAATACAAAAAGAAAAGCACTAAAAATTTACCGAAACCGAGAACATTCCTTAAATAGCCAGATACACAACAGACAATTAACATTACCAACTAATAAAAACAACGACACAATATATAAGAACCTAAATAAGACAGGCATTCAAATAACAAAACTAAACTCTTTAACAATTAGGGATCTAACACGTAAAATTATAACTAACACCAACATTAACACCAAAGCCGGAATATATTCCATACCCTGCCTTGATTGTGGAAAAATATACGTAGGAGAAACTCAACGTAATTTAAATAAAAGAATATATGAACACAAAAGAGATGTAAAAAACAACAATACACTCAACGCCATATTTTGTCACATCATGGAAAACGACCACCATTTTGATTTTAACAAAGCAACTTTCCTTAAACACATACATAACAGATCCACACGACGTTTAATTGAGTCAGCTATAATCTCCCATTCCAGCAAAATAATTAAGCAAAGAAAAGGTTTTTTCCACGTTGCTCCCTTTCTGTCGAAAATAATTATCAAAGAAAACAACTTAGACACCGGTTAAACGCGAAAAAAAAAAAAAAAAAAAAAAAAAAATTCGTAATTTCACTTAATTTTATTTTTATTTTACTTATTTACTGTATTTTATCATTATCTATTTTTAGACTCCATTTTATCACCTCCTATTCTTATTTTTAGATACCATCTTTTAAGTTACTGCGCTATTTTATCCCAATTCCATTATTTCTAATTTAAAAAAAAAAAAAAAACAAACAAAAAAAAAAAAAAAACAAAAAAAAAAAACGATTCTTTCGTAATCTCGTGTCATTTTATTTATTTAATCTATCACCGCTATATTTCCAAACACAATTTTTAATCTCTACGATATTTTATCTTTTAGACGTAATCCACTACACTAGTTTACTCTAATTAGTTCTTCTCTCATAAAATGTATATACATGTATATATAACATCTAATTTACATAAGGAAAACACGCTGCTCTCCCCCATCATTATATATAGCCCCAATCCTTCGACTCTCTCGTCAATGACCATCCCTCTTGAAGAAGCCCGCATAAATCGGGCGAAACGTTGAGTATCCAGGTCCTTCCACCTCCATTTTATTTCATATATATATATATATATATATATATATATATATATATACTTAAACTCTCAATAAGTTTCCAGGCAATTTTACAGATATTTAAACTTTCGTAAATTCTTGAAAATTTAGTATGTTATTGCTCTACATGTTATGAGACACTTGGCGAATTTTTATGATTTTAGGTTTAAATAAACAGCCACAGACGAAATTGGAATACTGCAATACAGCCTAATTGTCACAAGCGGTCAATTTCCAAAATACAATCTGTACCTGAGGACATTTAAAAGAACTATCTGTAATATAATTTCGCTTTAAACTTGAAAAAGTAACAGACACGTATGAAATACTTCAGGGTGCTTTTGGACCATCTTGCATGAATCGAAAATCAGTCTTTGAGTTGCATAAGAGATACCAGGAAAGCAGAGAGTCCGTGAGAGATAGGAAATGTGGAAGGAGTAAGAAAGTCGGAACCCCTATGGTGATTGTCCAAATAAAGTATTTCACGGATATAGACCGTTGTGTGTTTAAAAAGGCACTAAGTGCACGGTTTGATGTTAGTGTGGGAACTGTACACTCGCGAGGATCTGAAGATGCGGAACCTTTGCGCGAAGTTTGTTCCGAGGGTGCTCAGATATTGGAAAGAAAACTTTTTCATGACACCAAGATTGGCATCAAGACAGTTCATCGCCCTCCCTATTCTTCAGTCTTTGCTCCATGTGAATTTTTGTTATTCCCTTATAAGCTCAAAGAAAACCTTAGAAATTGTCGTTATGAGGCAATCTAGGAGCTGGAAAAGACTGTGACGAAGTTCATTGAGAAGTTGGAACGGCAAAACAAGTGCATTGTAGCCGGGGAAGGTTACTTCGAAGAGGATTAGGCCCTGTTGTGTGTATAAAAGGGCCCACCCGAAAATCTGGAGACTTATTTAAACGCACCTCGAATTTCATGTAAACTTTGCCCGAATTGATCAGTGAAAATTTGCATTGTTAATATAATGAATGTTTCATCTTTCTGTTGCAGATATTATTGGTGTGGAAATATGAAGAAGCAACCTCAGTATTTATGTGCGACAAAATCAACAATGCGTCATAGTATTCCTGAAAAGTATCCGAATTTCATACGCACCTATGTAGAAAAATACATTCTGGAGCACAAAAGCTTTTTCGTTTTTATTGTTACGCTTCCGTCTTCGAAGCTCGTCAACCTTTGAAGTTTAAAATAGTAGGCCTTACTCTTGGATCGACCTCCATTTATACGGTTATATTACAAAATAATATATTACACACAAACACACACCCATATATATATATATATATATATATATATATATATATATATATATATATAATCTTTAAAGATGCTTAATACGGTTATTTCTAGTGTAAAATATTCCTATTGTTAGTTAAGCTCTAAAGAAAAGTGTGTCTCATTTCTCGGGAAATCATTAGGTCGATTACATGCATTTAAAATATATATTGTTTATATAGTAAATTAATCCATAATCTAGTGTAAAACTCTTCAGAATACTTGACGTTCTTATCTCTTCAATATCTGTTCTTTTTTTTTCGATTGTTAACTACCGTTACTTTCTTTTAAATTCATATATAAGAATTATTCCATGTAAGAGCATTGTGCTATTGTTAATAAAATCCAGCAGAAGTTCAGTAGTGTTGGCAATTATTGACCATTTCGCTTCTAATATAAAGTATATTATACATTTTTCACATTTAAAATTTCTGTTATCTAAAAAAGAATGCAAAAATCGAGTCGTCAAGGGGACTAACTTTTACCTTCTTTTAACAAGGGGAGGTATTCACCCGAAATTATCAAAGATGTTACATCAACACGGATATATTCCTTAATATTTAGCAAAGTTCCAAATTTAATGATTTATGTGGAAGATATTTTGAAAAATAATTGCGAGAACTAAAATACTGTCTTTGATTATTTGTGTTTATACGTTATTTAACCATTCCATTGTGTTTTGTATTACACATTTGTTGTGATCAATAAAACCACTGGTGTGATTGCTACGTAGTTGAGCTGAATTCGTATGTAAATTCGTTGTGAATTTCATGAGTTATGTCCGACAACTAACAAAGTTAAGTATTTACAAAATATTTAAATAAATTTATGTGGGAAATGATTAACTTATTTACATAACTATTGTAGTCAATATAAATTAGAAAAAAACAATTACGATACTTAGATTTACAATTATCAACTTTCTATGTTTTTACAACTTAATAGGGGCTTGGGTGTAATAATATTAATTTATCAATATAGCGATACAAAGAATATAATCAGATACGCTGACTTAATTATCTGCCTAAAAAAGAGCAAAATACATCTTAGGATGTAGTACTGCTGCCGTATCTGAGAGGGGGGAGCTACTAAGAGTACACTGTTCTGCTTCGACAAAGCTGGCTTCGAAATCTAGTGGGTTACTTTTTTCTCCACCTACTCCTTATTACTCACAGAAGATACGTAGTGTCTATAACTCTTCTCTATTCTTTTGTAATGGTAGGTTCTTACCGGAGCTTGGTCTTCCCCCTGTAGAACATTTCCATGAAACCTCGTTTGTCTACAACTGCTAACAATTCCCTTATCTATCTGTGCTTAAAACAAAATGTAAATTCCATGAGCAAATTTCGTTCCTAAAACCGCGTGTCTAATGTTCCTATTAAGTCATCCTCGTTAAAATAAAATCACTATCCAAGTCTAACCATTACCGAAAACTATGATGTTGTCTCACCGGCCAATTGTCACTCATTAGTTTCGAGTAAGCATCGGGCCTTGGTTTGATTTCGAGTAACATTGTATCTTTCGATAGCTACCATAATATTACCTGTGAGCTACCTCTACAAGTGAAACGCAACATTCTCTCAATTAGAATGGCTGGCCTTTACCGTTAATCAATAATTGATTTTTCTGGTCAGCGTCTTTTGTGCTCTGTCATTGGTAGGACAACCTAGATCCACGTACATCCAGAAAATTGCACAGGAGTCAACTGTGATCCTGAATATCTGAGGCAGTTGATGGAAGTCAAGAAAATCTGGAGAGAGAGAGAGAAAGAGAGAGAGAGAGAGAGAGAGAGAGAGAGAGTCAACATGGTCCAGGCAAGGAGTCCGATCAGATAGTATAAATAGATAGATAGATAGATAGATAGAGCCTTGATAAGCGGTGGTCTCTTTCTTAAAAAAAACATATCGATATTGAGATATAACCTAAACGCCACTAATAACAATTAACCACAGCAAACCATCATCAATAGACTGACTATCTAGCGCGAAACTCTATGAAAAAAAAAAGATTTCTTGAATAATTTTATGGGATATTTTTCTGGAAATTTCTGGAATATTTTATAAATAAAACTATACTTGATTAGTAAAAACTGAAGATAACTCGAATAAAAAATGGATTTAAAATAATCACTATACTGAAGAGGACCGAAGGTTCGGTCGAAAATATGTTCTTGCAAAAAAACAAAACAAAAAAACATCTTTTGGATTTTTCCCTAATATTTTTTATTCTTACACGTCACCACTAGAAAACGACTAAAGAGAAGTCATAACCGTTTATACTTTTCGTATTCATTTTTGGTGCATTTTCATATAAATATATTTTCCCAAAGTTCTGGCTTTGATGGAGGACGACAAACATTTGCTGATATTGTTTCAAATGATCTGAAACAACAGTAAGGGAGACTTGAATCCAAATATTTCTCATGTTATATCTCCTTCGTCTGGAAATAGAATACGATTATAAATATCTCCAGTATCAAATAATCCTTATACATTGTGAAGTTTACTTAATGTATGAACACCAAAGAGGGGAAATATAACATATGAGAAATATCTGGAATTAAGTGTCCCATTGCTTTTATTTCAGATCATTTGAAACCATAGCAGCAAGTTTTAGTCTCCGCTCCATAAAGGCCAGATGTTTTGCGAAAACATCAGATATTTTGTAATTCATATACACCACTAGAAAAACAAATGTATATGATTAAAACATTTATTAGCTGTAAAAAGTGCCAAAATAGTTTGGATGATCCCCTTAATGTGCGACCTTCAGAGCAAATGTCACATAGCCCATTACACAATTTAGGTGATTACCTTTCTAACGAGCCCTTATTGTATGAATTCTGATCAATAGTCACTAAGATTTGGAACTTATAAAATTGCCAAAAAGGTGGTATATATATATATATATATATATATATATATATATATATATATAGAGAGAGAGAGAGAGAGAGAGAGAGAGAGAGAGAGAGAGATATGCTGGTAGCCAAATTTAAATGTTCACATCTTTGGTTGGACGAAACTAAATGATAATTTGTAAGCTTTTTGAAAATTGTAATGCAATTCTATGGTTAAATCTTTGACAATTGTTAAAAAAAAAGAACCTATATTTTCAAACCAACAAAATATGCCCAAATTTGCTTCCATTTGTAAATAAAGTGTCCTGCAGGCCAGCTTCAGCTTTGCTGCTTCGGTTGTCTCCTCTGTAGCCTTGCCAGCCCACTAATTTTTATATATATATATATATATATATATATATATATATATATATATATATAGAGAGAGAGAGAGAGAGAGAGAGAGAGAGAGATAGATAGATAGATAGATAGAGAGAGAGAGAGAGAGAGAGAGAGAGAGAGAGAGGGGGGGAACAGAGTATTCAACGACCAGAAGTTTACTTTCAAGCGAAGCAATATATATGTAACAAAGCAAATAGAGGAAGGACAGGTGAATGAGAAAGAAAAAAGAATAGAATAAACAGTTTGTGACGATGAAGGACGAAAATAGAAGAGAGGGAGGAGGATAAAAGACTGACTGCAGTAAAAGAAGACACAGCAATATGGAGGAGAAGAAGTTGGAGGAAGCGATAGGGAACGAAGGTAGATTTGTGGAGGTATGTTGAAGGTAATGCGACGTAAAGAGGTGAAGTGTGCAGGGAGAGGGTGTAGACCGGTGGCGTCCCGGAAAACAGCTAATGTTGAAATAATTTGGCGCGCACCGTCGCTTACCCGCCTCATCAGTTTTGTTACGCTCGCCTTGGATTTAATGAGAAGTGGAAAGAGAAATTGTAGAAATTCATTTCAGTAATTAATGAACCATTAAAAGAAATATAAAAAAATATGATGAATGCTAATACAATAGAATACGAACACTGTATTCACAAAAACTAACGTGTGTGTGTGTGCGTGCGTTTCTGTATATATCTATACATATATATATATATATATATATATATACACACACATATTTGTGTGTTTCTGTACATTATATATATATATATATTTATATATATATATATATATATATATATATAGGGGAGAGAAAGGTAGAAATAGATGGAAAAAGAGAGGGAGAGAGAGGGGGGAGAGAAAGGGAGAAAGAGAGGGAGAGAGAGACCATGGTAGCTGTGAGTTTGATGTATGATTTTTGTAAGAATACCTTCTGTTAGAGACCATTATGAGTACAGGATGCGGCACAATCATGCTGGTTCTCGTTAGATCACCAATGTATTCGGAAATACCGGATGCTGTAAGTATTCTCTGTTGATCTTCGCAGTATTTCTAGTCCTCTTGCACTGGATTAAAGCATTATCGATGCAGAAATCGTATGGTCGTCGATTGCGCAAGCCTTGCTTAACAATTACACGCAGAAGCACTCTTACAAAAGCTATGCACCGTCTCTTTATTTTCATCCACTTTAACTGGACACATATAAAACAAGATTCTCTGAGTTGTAATTTCTTTATGAGATCATTCACGCTTATGACATATTCTAGGCATTTTGTAGAAATTAAACAATTCTCCCGGAACAAAATTGCAATAAACATTGCATTGGAATAAATATTACATTGAAATATAAATGTAAATTATATTTATAATATGAATATAAATGGGAATGAACATTACATTTTAGCATTATTATATTTTTATTTTAATTTCTGCTAGATGACAGAAAAGTGGTACAAAACGATTGTGTTCAGGGAATAAATTTTAACCGACCTTTAATTCATTCGTACAGTTCAGGAAAAAGGGAACCGAAAATGAATTCTAAATGCAACCGGTCCGTGGAAAGAAACTATAAGGTTATAGCATTTTTATTTCATATACAGTGACATCTAAAGGGAAAGAGTGGGAAATTTCTGCTAGTCAGAGTAGAGCAGGTTAAGGGGACTACAAAATCAGTAAATTCATTAAAAGATATTCCATATGTACACGTTTACATGCACAGGAATTCAATTCTGTATCGATGAGACATAGGTTGGATGAAAAAACACACACACACACACAGCGACGGGTATAATGTTAGAGTCTCTTTTCCGCTAAATTTAAAAGACATCAAGTTGACAGGAAAGTTCTTGCGTTTTTTTACTTTTAAATTCAGATGACCATATCTTGGCTCAAACAAGAATTTATTGATCGACCTAAGCACCATCAAAATCAACACACATTAGCTAATGCAAAACAAGTATATTTATGCCAGAAACGTAGAAATATCGCGTTCTGGTAATGATGAAGTCGCTGAAAGCGTTATTGATACTGCTTATATTTTTTAAGGATTTCTCAGGCAGAAAGTTGTCAAGATGCTTGAAAAAGTGGTAGTTGGTCTGGAGAGTATGCCGGATGAGGCAGAGTTTCGTAACCCAATTCTTTCAACTCATGCAGGGTCGGTTTAGTAACGTGCCGTAGAGAATTTGTCGTGGAGGAGAATTGGGCTATTTTTGTTGACTAATGCTGGGTGTTGTTGTCGAAGTTTCTGATCCATTTGATCCATTTGGTACAGTACTTCTTCGTCGTAATGATTTCATCTGTATCCCAAAAATTATAATAGGTGGGACCGGTTGTAGACCAGCAAACAGTCGGAATGATCTTCTTTTGGTGCAACTCTTGCTTCGGGAATCTATCCACTGAGTTGAGCGTCGCCAGTTGTCGTAAAGAACCCACTTTTCCTAGCAAGTCACAACCTGGTCGAGCGACGTATCGTTCTTGTTGTGTAAAAGAAGGGAAGATGATACTTAATAACGGCGTTTATTTTGGTTGTTGTTCAATTCATAAGGAATCTACATATCAAGTTTTATTTTTTATTTCTCATCATCCACAAGTGATTGGAAATCGTTGTATACGTTACGTCTAATTCAAAAGCCAGTTCCCGAATAGTCATGCGTAGATTGACTTCGACTAAGTTCATCACCTTCAAGACTCTCTTCTGTGCCACGAGATTTCTTAGACCACCATTGTGCTGCGAGTTCAATAGTGAGTTCTGGGCCAAAAGCTTCGTTGATATCGCGAGCTGTTTTAGCAGCTTTTCGGCCTAGCTTGTATTTAAATAAGAAAATTGTGCGAATTTGTTCATTTTGTATTCAACGTCCTTAAAAGACAATTGTTTTAAAACGATTGTAATTTAAACGATTACATAGAGCGAAAACACGCTATTTAAAATGATGTAGAAAGTAAAGGCATAATAACGAAAACTCATTTGAAAATACATTTAAATTAAAAAAAAAACTTTCTTCTCAATCTAATATATATATATTATATATATATATATATATATATATATATATATATATATATATATATTATACATTCAAGCACATCTGATTGCAACACGACTGAATACTTTTTTCTGATTGATTGGATAACTTTTCAATTCGCCGAACTATAGTGTTTTTTTTTATTTCGACTGGCATGTTATATATTACGGCGCCCAGTAATTATTGTTCGGTCATATTCTTCTCAAGCAATTTCAATCGGTACATCTGGCTTACTAACTAAAATATAAAATAAGAAAATTTAAAATAAAAATAAATGATTCACCCCTACCCATTCCCAACCCACTTTTATAACCAATATTAAAAAATTGAACTAATTATAAATACACCAAACCTCAATAAGAAAATGACAACAACAACAACAACAACAACGACAACAATCGCTCCTGGAGACGATCGGATATACCGATCAAAAGCGCTTGAGAAGAATATAGCCGAACAACTGGGCGCCGTAATATAACATGCAAGCCGAAAAAAAAAAAAAAGAAAAAACGCTCGGCAAATTAAAAAGTTATCCAACAAAATTGGAAAAAGAACCCAGTCGCGTTTAATCAGGTGTGCTTGGATAATGACTTGCTGCCAAATATATATATCAT
>NC_136488.1:90116806-90261806 GCF_053919585.1 Euprymna scolopes
GATAAAACAATATTAAAATTATTATTAATAACAATAAACATAATAGTAATGATAATAAAAACAGAATAAAATTAATATTTATTATCTTTTTAATATAACATATTTAGCGATAAGAGGGGATTAAATAAATTAAATAGGTCCAATAATTATAAATAAAAACTACTAATATTTATGTATATAAAAAGAATACAATACAAATATATATATATACACACACACATACACACACACATATATATATATATATATATACATATACATGCACATAAGTAAAGGTGTAACTATACTATTAAGTTGGAAGTTTAAGTTATTTAAGTATAGATATAAAGTCATATTAAATCACAAAATAATACATTCAAGACCAGATTACTAATAACACAGATACAAGTACACTTACCTATAAATATATAAATATATTCAGGCAAAAGAAGTAATTAAATCAACGAAATACTCAAAAATAGCGACGCACAGGTAGATAGTACCCAAATTAAAAATAATAAGATACATATGTATATACTCACAGAGAACCAACCGACATACAAATAAGCATATATATATATATATATATATATATATATATATATATATATATATATATAATCTTATGTATACACATACATACAAAAAATACACAAATATATGCACAAAATCATATACTAATAAACAACAACGCACACACACATATATATACTCACACATAAATCTGTATAATTTATATAAATTATATATATAGAAATACATAAGAATACAAATAATTTGGCAAGAGTACAGATAGATGCATACACACATAGAAACATACAAATGGATTGAATAAACATGGGATGGTATACCAAATAATATAGAAATATATAGATCTAAGTACACACGGTCATAAAATAAATACATAGACACATACCTACACACATAGACACACAGGTATATAAGGTAGAAGAAGTAAAGAATGAAATCAGGAGAGGAGAAAGTATATTAATAGTATTTTAATAAATTATAGAAATCAGTGACAATTTTTAATTTATTTAAATTTTATATCTAAACTAAATTACTTAAAAGATTGGTTTTATAATGTTTGCAATTAATTGAATTTTCGTGCTTCTTATTTAATAATTTATCTCTTTCTCTAAAAGTAAGTATAAATAATTTCTCATAAAGACATAGGTAGCAAGGCGAGTTTAAAGATGAACAGGTTTTCGCTTTCTTTAAAATTTTCCAATTTACTATTGGGGAGTAACCTTGCTCTACTAGTTCATTGTAATATTTAGACAAGGAAGTTCTATTTTTGTACTCATTATTTTCAAAAGAGCACTTGTGACCGGTAAATCTTTCTTTAAAATTGTTATTTGTCATTCCTATGTAATATTTTTTTTCATTCGGATTTTCCTTAGTAGAAATAGTTGCTTGGTACACTACAGAAGTAATTTGACAATTTCCTTTAAGAGGGCATTTTAATTTAATTCTACAGTTACAACTTTCGGTAGCAATGGGTGTGCTATTTTTGTTTAATATTTTGTTATTATGTTTTTTAATTATTTTTTCAAGGTTTTCATTACAGCTATAACTAAGTTTTATTGTATTTTTATTGAAAATTTTATGTAGTATGTTATTAATAGGGAAGTGCTTTTTAATTAAGCTTAAGAATTTGATTCCTAGATTTGTTTTAAGTTTCAGATTAAAAGGGGGATTGTACCACAGGATTTTTCTCTTACGGTTTCTATTTGTATTTTCACTCTCTCCCCATTGTAATCTTTTAACTTTATTTAAATTGCCTCTCCCTTTTTACTTTTTTATTTAATTAAAGTCCTGTGTTTTAAGTTTTTTAACTCCAACTTCTAAAGAGTTCCTACCTAAAATAAAAATCCATTATTCATTGAACTTTTGAATAGTCAAGTCGCTGCCTGATGATATCTGTTGTTTGATTAAAACAAGTGGCTATTTGTAGCAGCGGGATGTGAGCATGTTTATATAACAATAAACAAGTATATATATATATATATATACAACATCTTTTCTGTATAGCATATTTCATTAAATAAAATAGACCCTTTGTCTATTTATTCGTTTATATTGGAAAAAAAACTAGCATTAATAATTAACCAATGCAGAAAAAATTGTTCAAATCCAGTTTGATTAATTTATTCCTGACGATGATCCTGAAGGAGTGGAACGTACTCTGACTGATGCTAAATATGGTGATTACATCAGCCAATTCCCGCCAAAAGTGAAGACCTTTATTCGTATGTTGGACAGTATCAAAAATATAATTAATAGACAAAAAAACGTTTATTTTATTTACTGAAATATGCCACACACCCGCACACACACATATATAATATTAAAGGATATATATATATATATATATATATATATATATATATATATATATATATATATATATATATATATATATATATATATGTCATATTAAAGAAAATAAGAAGAATGAAAGACTACGTTATTATATTATCAGAAAACAAGGAAATATTTAGGTGAAAATTAAGAAAATGCCTATTTAGGCCATGGTATTTCGAAGTTAATTGTTTCTTATCAGAAAACGAATAAAGGCAAGAAATATACAAAATAACTGGTTTTATGACACTTTAATGCAAAATGAGAATGAAGTCCTGGCATAATATGTGTAATAGTAATTAAAATAGGTACTAAATAAAGGGGCAAATCAGTGGGTAGTAAAAGAAAAAGAAAACTTATAGGCCACCATGAAACAATTGGCATTACTGAAGAAGAATCCACATTTAAAGAAGAAAAGAAAATATGTCAGAAGAGAAAGTGGCGAAAGAGAGAGAGAAAGAGAGAGGATATAGAAAGAGTAATAAGGGAATATGGTAATATATATATAAATAGCAAAATATTAAAAAAAGTTCAAAAATAAAATAATATAAGTGAACCTGTGTGTGTGTGTGTGTGTGTGTGTGTGTACATTTCCCTACGCAATAACTGTCAATTTTTTGTCTATAGACTCGAAATTTGATATACAGGGTACTGAAATTTGGGAAAATCGATGTGATCGATTTTTTGCCAGAAATTTGGCGATTAAGGGGTCAAAGTTAAACGATTTGACTTTTGAGAACTCTACCAAACTCCTCCAACAGTTTTGGGTCTACGCACTTGAACTTTTAGATATAGGTTCTGTGGACATGGATCTAACTTAATAACTTGATTTGAGCCAAAAACAATACATTTTAAGGGGTCATAATAGGCGCCAAAGTTAAAACAAAATTGACCTCTGCGGTCTCTTTCAAATTACTCAGAAAATTTCTGGTCTAAATATTTGAAATTTTACATAAAGGGTTTCAGAGATAGGGCAAGCTTTTTCATCAGTTTCGGTCGAAAATTTTTAGCTACCAGTATATAAATGTATGCATGTATGTCTGTTTGTTTGTATCTCTGCGGTAAACTTTTAATAGAAGCGCCGGATTTTACCAAGATCAGTATCGTTTTAAAGTTCGACCTTTCATACGACAAATATCGAAAAATTGGCTAAAAACATTAGTATCTTCCCCTTCAACTAGGCACTTTTCTACGGGGGAGGGGGTCACTTTTTTCGCCAATATTTTTGAAAGTTATCCTCTCCTTTAGATTGTCTAGCCTTAATTTTAAAAATGTCGCTTCCGGTTTGGCGGTGGTCGTAACAGCATAAACGTTAGGTTTTACCCCGTTCTTTTCCTCCTTTGCGGTACAGGTTCGAGCCTGCCTTCCTACTACCACTTTTTTCTTGCTCAACATACACATCCAAACACCCGGGCAACACCGGGCTGAAATGCTAGTATATATATAGTCTTTGAAGTTTTTAACCTTTAAAACTATACAAAAAATATTTTTTATCATTCGTTAGAAAACCATCTAGTCAGTAAGTCATTTAATCACCTGCAATCACTGCATCAACTCGCTCTCGAATTTACTATAATACCAATAATTTATTTTTCAAGGGATCATCAGTTGTTTACCATGAAACACTGTTTCGGGGATTTAAAAACAAAACAGTATATTACATCATGGCTCCCCAGCAGTGTTGACCAAACACCACTACCCTTAATCTTAGGAAGAAGACATATTACAAACATTTGATCCAATTTCCTATTCTTAATTGCAATTACTAACCTTTTCATACTATAAAAATGAATTTCTTACCTGTGCGATTCATCAATTTCCACATTTAAAATGGATACATTTTTTAATTTTTTAATTTATCAGTCTTGTATATTTAAGATTAGGATTAATCTATTTAACTACTTATCACCCCCACTATGATTAGTATTTAGTATATTTACATTCTTATTTAAAATTAGATATATAAAGGTTAAAAATATTTTTACATATATACAATTTTTTTTTTAATATAAATTTATTATATGTAATTATAAATACATTTTATACATTGCTAATATAGTTTTGGATTTCCTTTATTAATATAGTCTGGTTTATCTTAAACAATTCAAAAGCATCAGGATAACGAACAAATGCTTTATTTAACTGTTTAAATATTTTATTTTTATCACCACCTTGTTTTATCATCCTTATTACTAAACTAGAAACTGGTGGTATAAAATCTGTTAGTTTTAAAGTAACGCGAGCTATTCTCAAAAACTCTGACATAATGGTTCCATGAAACATAAAAACAGGGCAGGTGCTATCTTTATGGGACATAGTACTATTTTAAAGGGGAAAGCGTTTCTTTTATCAAATATTTTATAAAGAAAAATCCCATCCCCAATTTTTATATCTAAATCCAGAAATGTAGCCTGTTGTCCTCTATGTTCACAATTCAATTTTAATTCGTTTGGATATATAAGATGTTTATTTTTTTTTCGAATTCATCATTATCGTTTATACATATAAGGTCATCTATAAATCTTCTACATCCATGAAAGTTATATGTTTTAGATATATCTGTTTTTAATAGTGATGACATATATATATATATATATATATATATATATATATATATATATACTCGAGTCTATGTAAATACAAATTTGCCCAAAATGGTGCAGGATCCAATCCCATTGGGATACCTATCGTTTGGAGTAATATTTTATTTCCTATTTGAAAATAACATTCTTTAATAAGATGACTTACAAGTATTTTAAAATACCTTCAGAAACACTAGTTTTGATATTTTTATTTTTACACCAGAAAGTTTGAAAAAGTCTATATATTTACCTTTTCCACCTTCAAAAGCTAAATCTACAGTATCATTTAATTCTTTTATAAGTGTTTCGTGCGGAATTTTAGTATATAGCGTACTAAAATCATAAGTAGCTATAGATTTTGCTTTTATTCTGGAATTTATTTTAGCTAATTTTTCTTTCACTGGTTGGGAATTATTTAGCACCCAAAATAGATTTATATTACTATAGAATTTACTTTTCAGGTGAAAATTATTTATTTGATTTATAATTAATTTAAATATTTTATATATATATATATATATATATATATATATATAATCTGGGTAGGTTATCAATAAAAGGCGTGGAGTAAAATTTTAAAATTACATAAGATATGTGTTACATTGAACACTTTAAAGCCAAATAGCTGCAACGCGAGCTTTTGTTCTTTATAAAATAAACGAGTGTTTATTTTTTTAAAGAGATATATTTCGGAGATATACCATCCTTTTTTAATCTACATATATGTACATATATATATATATATATATATATTTCCTGTTATTCTTCAACTAACCTACCCAGATTTTGCGACCACGCGTAATTATCCATCTACAGATAAATCCGCAGCTACATCATGTGGACTCCAAGTCAAATCCTTCCATTCAACACCATGCCGAAGAATAAGAGGAAAAAATATGTACATATATATATAGATTGAAAAAGGAGTGTATATCTCCGAAAGATATCTCTCTCTTTAAAAAATAAACACTCGCAAAAAACTCGTGTAGCAGCTATTTTGCTTTACCACAAACACTCAACAATACCTAAAAACTGTCTTACATCAATACCCAACTCCCTAGCACGTAGAGTCTGCAACATAGTAACAGACAGACACCTCCGTTCGACTAGACTGAATGAACTACAAATAACACTGCGGAAAAGAGGATATCCACTACTACTAATACAGAAAGGTATTGAACTGGCTGAAAAAATTCTAATAGACCAACTAAGAATCCCAAAAGAACATAACAAAGAACAAATTTTAGCATACGTCTCCACACACAACACAAACAACCCAGAACGATTTACACAGATAACAAAAAAAATTATCCTCCTCAAGCAGAACGACAAACTAAACAACATACTTAAAACAACAAAAATAATAAAAAGCAAACGCCAACCCCAAAACTTAAAAACACATCATAACTTCCCCAAAACTCGTTCCACTCACTACAAAACGGGTTACAAAATGCAACAAACCGCGATGTAGAGTATGTGACTTAATAATAGAAGGAAACACATACACATTCAAAAACCCAACACAAAAATTCAAAATAAAAAAAGGATAAAAATTGCACCTCCAGAAATGTAGTATATGCACTAAGATGCACAGCATGCAACAAATCCTACATAGGCGCCACCAAAAATTGCAGCAATAGAGTGACCTTACATAAGAGCAATATCAAAATTGCAGATAACAGACACCTCTATGTTTCAAAACACGTACACACATGCAGTGGAAATAGCTTCAAAATAATGCCAATCTTCCAAACAGACAATTATTTTTATTTACTTACACAGGAAAAATCACAATAACAAGATTCACTCCTGAACTAAACAAAGCCTAATATCAACACACAAAAACATTCGCATGCACATACATATACACACCCACACATAAGTAAGAACCGACACATTAAAACATACACACACATGCGCGCGCATACAACCACACACAGAACACTACCAACCCTACTTAACCTCGAAAACAACACCACTAGGAAACACCTAGAACCATAGTGTAATATCTGTTCCAACACCTCGCTCCTCTCTCAGTCAGTGGAGAAGAAATCTCTCATGACTGAGATAACTATCATCCCTTCTATCATTCCCCCATCCCATACCTATACCCCGCCAAGTTGCCCCTCCCCTCTGGGGAACGAGATCTTCCACACACTAGGAACCGATCCTGAGTCTGGCCATACCCACATGGGGAGACAAATAAATAGAAACATTAAAAAATTCCCTATATATTTATAAATACACCTCTTTATTTAAACAAACATAATATAAAGAATACCCGAACAGTCTAAGACTGAAACGAAAAATCACAATACTGAAATCTAAGAATCCAAAAAATAAATATCGAAATTGTATGAAACACCCCTACCCTTATTTCAGAGGAGCTGCCCCCCTCCTCACACATACACATTTGGAACGACCTTGGATCACAGTTACCTTCCTAGGGAAACAAATAACTTCATAATACTATAAAACAGTACACACATTCTTCAAACCAATAAAAGAAAAAACAGACACACATCACAAGAGAGAGTGAGAGAGAGAGAAACATAAGACAGGAGTGACCAAAACCTAATAAAACAGTAATAAAAATTGAATATTCCAATGAAAAGTAGATTCACACATTTCCATCTCTTGGAAACATTTCAAATGAACTACGAAAATGCTCTTTTTACATCTCCAACACATCTTGAATATATTCTAAGCATTTTAAATAATTTCTGAAGAGGACCCTTCATAGAACGTCTGAAACGCGTTAAAAACGAGTTCAATGATTTAAAAACATTATTACAATGATCTAAAAATGATTTTCAATGAAAAACCAAGACACAGAATAATAAAATAATGTTAAAAAATACACATTGTTGGTGACCATTCCCTTATATATATATATATATATATATATACTAATCACTTAGGATGTTGCAACAAAACTCTATAATGAGCAACTGCAGCTTTATAAAAATAAAAAAAATATAGGATACTAGCACAAGTTTACTATTCTGTTAGAGAGAAGCTTCCTTCTTTGCCACAGACGTGGCAATATCTTTTTGCTTTTGTTCCAATTCCTGTTACCGCTAAATGTACGGTCAAAGAGTTTTAACATTGAATTCTCGGGAAGGGTGCTATCTATTGACTTGTAAAATCCACAATGTATGAACACCCTCGCCAACCCCAATACCCCCCAACTCGCTGGTCATAAAATCAGTTCAATGTTAAGGTCATATATCTTCATATGTGCGAATGTTGTATTTACTAATACGGAAATTCCGCGCTCTGCGACGAATGTGAATTATTTCTTGACGGCCGACATGTTTTTATTTTACTGTCTTGGCATTTAGGCGTTAACGGCAAAATCTGACGGGCTGTTTCCCAGCCAAAGATAAAAAAAAAAGTTGAATTAACTATAACCAACAACCCTGAAATGTCAACTGAATTTAAATACAAGATCACACAAACACACACACACACACACACACACACACACACACACACACACACAAGTGGGGGATAACGGTAGATAAATGGTTAATGACACGGACTTACAACATGAGTGTGCGACGTTCGACTCCAATTCGTTCCAGAGAAAAAAAAATTACTTAGCGATGTTGGCAAACTTAACGTGGTCATCCCCGTACGTACTTTGTTTTTACACAGGAATCACCACTTATCAAGGCCCGGAGGTCACTCGAGGATAAGGGTTAATGGGTATACATTAGTCAATGTGATTATAGCGTAGTAAACATAAGTAGTGGAAATTTTGTAAATTAGATTACTTAGGGGGACGGTTTATCAAGAACGTGTTTTAGTTGGACTTTAAGACAATCAGATTGTAGTCAGCTGGAAAGCAGGCAATCGGAAGAGAGTTCCACAGGCGTGCAGTTCTAAGAAAGAAGCTTTGTTCATATAATTTACATTTAGGTTTAGGCACTGATAACGAGTGTGGGAAATTATTGATAGTGGTTTTGGATAGACGAGTGGTTTTCGTGTGAAGTCTTTCTAAGTAGGTAGATATCGGAGAAAAGTATGCCAATAATTAGATCATTTGATTCACATGAAATGAATGAACGATGCTCAACAACAATAAGCCCCTACCAAATTTCATTATGGTCATGGTCGTCATTGTCATTGTCATCATCTTCACAACCACCATCATCAGAGAGGTGACCGTGGCTAAGTGGTAAACGACACGAACTTAAACGTAGGCTTGCTAAGTTTCAATACAGTTCCTTCCACAGAAACACTTTCACTTAGGGATGTTGGCAACCTTCACGTGGTCAATCTTGTAAGTATTGGGTGTCTTTCTAGAAAGAATTTTATGACGACAGATGTGGAAATTAATATCAGCAACAGAATGATCTGATTCACACAAAATAAATGGATGATGCTTAACAGCAAATAAATAAATAAATAAATAAATAACACCACCGCCAACAACAACAACAACCACATCACACAAGTTAGAAAGTCCAAATTTCCTGAATGTCTCTTATCTTTATTGCAGCTCATTTATTTACTTGCTATTTATAATTACCCGAAAATATGTCTCATGTTATTTACACTGTTTACATATCTACTCTGCTTTTAAACTGCAATGGTCAAGCAAAAGTTTTTTTCGTAAAACATGTTTTCCCAGTTCTGGGGCGAACTATTCTAAGTGGAGAGGGGAAGTGTTAAAACAAATCGACATCAGACACTTGCAGCATTAAGACTTTTGCTTTAAAAGATTCAATTTTAACATTAAATAATCAATTCTTAATTTTGCATTATATTAAGTTATAAATATATTATATTTTTTTTACTAGAATATCTTGTACTTTTTTTTGTTTCCAGTCTAAACAACTAATCCTTTACTTTTCCATGTTTAAGCTGAACCATATTACTTTTCATGCTCGCAGTTTTCTATTATTAATTATTATTATTATTATTATTATTATTATATTAGCATGAAAGACCCGACGTTGCCCGGGATTGAATTATGATCAGCGAATATTTCACAATCCTATATTTTTATTGTCATCGAAATCAGTGAAACCGCCCATTTTTCAATCAAATCGATCGATTACCTCCTCTAGTTGGGAATAAATCGCAGTGCACCGGAAGGAAACTTCACATGCCTCTCTCAGTGAAGTATTTCACCATACATGGTAGTCTACATTGCACTGTAGAGAACCTACTAATGATTTTATATATAATGGCTTGAATTTAAGTTTAAAAGGCAAAAGTCAAGTATCATGCTTCCATTATGCTCCAAACAGAAACATTCATTTCGAACGCGTCCCTGTCATACAAAAAAAAATAAATAAATACAAAACTATTGTTGGTTTTATCTGCCCTTTCTGCTTGTGCGGTGATAGTAATTTGAATTTAAGTTTAAAATAAAAAAATAAAATATCATGGTGCAATTGTGCTTTGAACAGAAACACTCATTTCGAACCCGCCCCTGTCATGTCAAAGAACTTACTGTTGATTTTATATGCTGGGCCTATCTTCTTGGCATTTTTCGATAATTGATTATTGATACTTATCAAAGACACTCCGATACAAAAACTACCAAAGAACACTACCAGATACATGAAGTACATTTATGTGAAATTTCGTATAAATCAGCACATCCGTTTCAGCGTCCATAGGGAATGAACTTACAGATACACACAAAGTTCCTTTTATATAATAGTAGAAAGTAAAAGGACTAAAAAGAGGGAGAAGAAGAAGGAATAAGAGTAACCAAAACCACGAACTTCTTACATTAAATCAAGTGAGTTTCGAATCAATATGTGACCACGCATTTATTTGCAAAGTGCTTCTAAAGGTAAATGTTATTTAAAATTACACTGAAAGATTCACATGCCTATCAGCAGTTACTTAGTCAACAATACTTTGTAGTCTACATAGAGAACATGCGTTTGATTTTAGAAAATTACTAGTAGACCACTTGCCGTTGCGCGGTCGTAAAATACGCATTATTATATTTTAATCCATTCAGATTGCGTATTTATTATTATAGTGAACATTCTCTATCGATTATTCTATTAAATCTAATATATAGTAGTGAGATCACACCTCATTATATATATATATATATATATATATATATATATATATATATATATATATATATATATATATATATATGATTTGGATGTCATTAGCTAGAATCGGAGCCAAAACATACAACTCCACCCTCATCCCTTACTCTCCGAGTAAAGCCCATATGCATATATTTATACATATATTAAAATTCATCTGTCATCCAATTTTGAAAAGATGGTATCGCCCGATCGATCAACTTTACTAGTCTTAAAGGGCTTTATAATTATAAATATTAATCATTTTATATTAATAATTAAGTTTAATAAATCAACACAATGCGATATTTTTTTATTTTTTAAAGATAAACATTAGCTGTTGATTTTTTTTCTCTTTGTTCTTCTTAATATAATAAACAGTAGATTTGGCGAGATGTAGCGTCTTCGTTATTTCGGGGGAGAAAAATAGATTCCTACATCTATTTTTATCCGTCTCTAATTTCCTTGCATCAGTCATGTGGTTTAAGACTTTCATGCGATTTGATATTTTACTGATCAGTTAGCGACATTTCGGATTATGAAAGATTTGTTAAATAACACAAATAGCAAAAGGATCATATGAAATATCACGTCTTTTATCTTCACATCTGCCCGAGACGAAAAGACGTTGCTATATCTATAAAATGGAAACAGTAATCATGTAGTTTGCAGTAAACAATATTTAAAAAACAAAAATAAAACAATTTAAACAAAACGCCTCTTAATATGTATATATTTTCTATGTAATTTACTTTTAAATTTTTACATTTCGCTTTGTACATTTACTTTGAAAAGGCCATAGCTTACTGAATAGTCTTGCAATTTTATGGATTTAGAAAATGTATAAATCTCTTTAAAGGAGGTGTACAAATGTAGAATACATGTCCTAATTGTGATGTAGTGTATGAAAATGTGTTCTAATTGCAAATTGTACCAATTAGTGATGTATATATTAGGAAGTTAAACACACACACATATTATATATATATATATATATATATATACACTAAATTTGTGAAATTATTAATCAAGTTTTCATAGGAAGAGGCAGAAAAATTATGTTTATATGTACGATCGTTTCGGAAACAATTTTGTTATGTTTCCTCCTATAAAAACTTGATTGATAATTTCACATACTTTCAAATATATAGCTCTAGGTTATTACACATATTGAGCTTACAACTGCAATACTCAGAGCACAGTACATTTGAATATATTTTACTAAGGCTTTGCTCATTTAGACCCTGTCTATTACACTATAATGTATATGTATATATATATATATATATATATATATATATATATATATATATATATATATGCACACACGCTGGTAGCCAAATTGAAATGCTCATATCTTTGGTTCTATTAGACAACACTACATGAAAATTTGAAAGCTTTTTGAAGACTATAATACCATAAAACTTTATGACAGTTGGTAAAGTTGAACCTAGATTTTCAAATCAATAACATGTCCATCTTTGCCTACATTTGTATATAAAGTGTCCTGTAGGCCAGCTTCTGTTTTGTAGCTTCCTTGTGGCATTTTCAGGTCACTAACACACACAAACACACACACACATATACATATATATTTTATTTTTCTTCGGTCAGAAATTCTCAGAAATCAAAAAGGGCTCCTATTTTTTGTACTAACACTTAATTAAATAGATATTTAGTTCTC
The DNA here is from genome assembly GCF_053919585.1 of Euprymna scolopes. Lineage (NCBI taxonomy): Eukaryota > Metazoa > Mollusca > Cephalopoda > Sepiida > Sepiolidae > Euprymna > Euprymna scolopes. The sequence goes on from NC_136488.1 coordinate 90,129,487, forward strand.
CTTTATCTCTTAAAAACTAAATTAGTAAAAATGATATAATTTCCCTCTTCCCAATTGATCATTTAAATATGGTATAGCATACCTTTCTTCTGGTTACTTGGTCTTACCGGATTCCAGTACAAAAATTCATCTATTATGGTGGAGTATCTAGCTTCCTGTTATTACTTTCTTTAACATCATTCGAGGAAGGTGCACCATTCCTTGTAAAAGCCAGTGTGGGTTAAGCATACCGAGGGGATATTATTTGAACCTCGAATGCTATGCAATTTTAAATATTTGGTCAGGATATACTCATGCTAGGTTGTCTTGACAAACTCCTGTACAGAAAAACCTTATACACTCGAGGGCAATGTTTAGTAATCACTTAGGGGGTTTTCATGTCTACTAGACATTAAAGTTTTATGTATATGTGTATGTGTAAATGTTACCCAGAAACTTTTTTGTGAAATATTTGTCCAGTCAAAACGAATCAAGTTTCAACCAGGGGACATCATACCATCATATTTATTTTATTGTTAACAGTTCAGACCGGATGTGCCCTGACTCTATGTACTGTTCATAATTTGCCTTTATGTAAGATTTCAAATGTTTAGACCAAAAATTTTCTGAGTAATTTCCTAGACTCCAGTAGTCAATTTCTTTTTAATTTACCCCAATTTTGACCTCTTAACATTTATTATTTTGATCTTAAATCAAAATAAAAAGTTTGACCCATGTCCAAGTTATCTACATCTAAAACAAGTCTTTAGACCCAAAATTGGCTGAGGAATTTGGTAGAATCTTCAAAGGTCAACTCTTTCAACTTTGACCTTTTGGTAGCCAAATTCTCGCCCCCAAATTGATTAAAATTCTTGCCGCATGTCAGAATACCCGTTATGTATAAATTTCAAATGTTTAGACCAAAAATTGCCTGAGTTGTTTGCTAGACACAGCAAAGGTCAAATCTTTTGTAACTTTGACCCCTTGACAGCTCAAATTTCCGACCCAAACCGATTAAAAAGCTAGTCTTATAACTGCATACCCTTTATGTAAAATTACAAATGTTTAGACCAGAAATTGGCTGAGTAATTTGGTAGCGACCTAAGAGGCCAATTTTGTAAAACGTTGACCCCAATTTTGACACCTTAACATTTACTTTTTGGGCTCAGATCAAGTCAAAAGTCTGATCCATATCCAAGTAACCTAAATTTAAAATTTAAAGTGTTTAGACCCAAAATTGGCGGAGGAGTTTGCTAGAGTTTTCAAGGATAAACTCGTTGAACTTTGACCCCTTGACAGCAAAACTTTCGGCCGAAAACCAATCAAAAATATTTTCCTAAATCTCAAATCTCCAGTCTATAGGCCGAAAAGTGACAGTAATTTGGTAAGGAAATGTACACAGACACACACAGACATACATTTTCAATTTTATAGATATATAGATATTATTATTATTATTATTATTATTATTATTATTAGTAGTAGTAGTAGTAGTAGTAGTAGTAGTAGTATAATATAGCAAAGTAAGGTGAGTACAAATACAAACACTAGTATCAGTAGAAACCCTTACACAATGAGACACTGGAAGTAAATACGAGCCTGTTCGATTAAACCATTTCATCACGAACTAGCAGGATGGTTCGGCATTGTCAGGGATTAAATGAGGAAACCTATTTCTTCAAGCGCTCAGACCACCACGCCAAATTATCTATTTTATTCTCATATTTACATTTTACAATATTCAGTTTTAGAGTATTGATTGATGATGCACTCAAATCGATTAGATAAGAGAAAATGTTGGAAAAATATATTAATAATATGTATAAATTTCGGTCGATTTGGAATCACAAACCGCATAGTGGCATAACAGTCATTTCCCACTAATGAAGGAGTATCCAGCTACGAACTCCTAAGCAATATATTTTTCTATATTTTTTGATTTCTATAAAATCACAGCAATAAAATAAAATGATATATACATATATATATATATATATATATATATATATATATATATATGCGTATAAACTTTATTATATGCATAAATATACATTACATATATGCATATATGTATATAAGTGGAAAAATATTGATATGACAAAAGTATATACCTGTACATACATATTTAATTAGCAATTAAACATGGAAGATGGATCAGTGGGCGTAGGGGTTATAAATCTCTTTATACCTAGGTATTTCGAAGCCTAATGCTTATCACCAGATGCCTTTTCCTTATTGAACTGATAAATATATATAAAATATATATACACAATATGCATTTTGCATTATCGATACTATGCTCTCATATATATATATATATATATATATATATTGTTTTAAATGAAGATGAAACATCTTATAGGATGCAAGACATATACTCGTTATCACAGACTTTCCAACCGAGCGATATTTTCAAGTTTCTAACCGTTGTTTTTAATGCAATTGTCTGTATCCCTTTTGAAATCATTTTTCATGGTTTCGGTTGTTTCTACAATTACTAAAATCATGGCGATCTTCCTAAGATTCCAGTTTCCTTTCATATCGAATGTAAGACCTTTGTCTTTCGTTATCCTTTCCCTACTTGGCTATGCTTAGCCCAAAATCATTGTGGGACACTAACTATGCGACATTTAATAGCTCCTTTTATTGAGATTGTCGGACTGACTTCCTTATCTTGGTTGTTATAGTTACCAGATGCCAGGTGACTATAACAACCAAGATGAGGAAGTCAGTCCGACAATCTCAATAAATGAAAACGCCTCATCTCAAAAATACAGACAATTACTATTTAATACCTCCGTTTTCTATGCACGTAACTGTATGTATGATATTAAAATAAAATATGAACTAAGAATGTTTTCTTCTATATTTTGCATGTATGCAATATCGAATGAGAATCTTTATTCTATAAAATTATGTCGGCACCATCTACTGACAGATATATCAAAGTAGTGGTTCTGATCCAACGAGCAACGAGTAGGTACAGAATGCAACTAGTGTCTAGTTTTTAAATAATATGTATGTTCTATTCATTATTATTTTTTTTATATTTTTGGGACGTTTGCATATTTTTTTCTTTAACTGGTTAAAACAAACAAAATATAGACAGCAAATTAATACAAACAAGAAAAAAGAATAAAGTAAAAATGTAGCCATCGACGCGACTTCGTTTTCCAACAACAAATAAAAAGCTAAATAAAAACTTAAATATATTCTGTCTAGCCAAGCAGTTGAACAGCACTCATAAGGGCAAGAAACATGTGCCCATCAGTGTAATTAGTAATGGTTGGTTTGGGAAATACAACGGCTCTTTATCTTGGCTGCCAATGTGCGAGGGGCTAAAATCATGGAATGTGCAGTTAAATAGATGCGCCTCAAATCCAGGCCAAAGGCATTCACAGTTCTACGCATGCGCATCTTGTTCATGCGTTCTGATATTATGGTGTGGGGTGCATGGGTAGTGTTGAATCTGTTCTATGAAGGGTTTTAATCAAAGCGAGCTGGTATAGCCATGATGAGTAAAATACGATAATTTTTAGTTTAAATGTATGCCATTTATTTTAAAAAAGTAAACATAAATGAATTTATCCTGTAATCGACAGCGACTTGAAGGCACCATTTTCTTTGGCTGTTGTGCATGTAACATTTTATTAAAAACATCGTTCATTGAATGCGAGTATTAAAAGACAAAAAAAAGATAAAAAACGGAAGTGCGAGTTACTAAGCGTCCGAAACTAAGGTCACACTTCTTACTGAATGTTTAGAAAGGGTAGCAAGCACACTTTTACTGTCTTTAGTGTGACTCAACGGAGAATTTAATTCCGGTCTCCAAGCTCATTAGCGTATATTTAAATAACGATCATCCAAAATATAGGTATTAGTTTGTCTTCTATAAGAGTTACGACTGACTATTTTTGGACGCGACATCGAGTATCCAAGCGTTCTTATCTACGTTACAGTAGTTTTCACAGTAGACATTTCCAACAATTCCGTTTAGTCGGTACCCTTTCAGAATTCGTAAATAAACGAGCCGACGTCACGGCAAGGTAGAAGGAAGATATTATAAAAAAAAAGAACATATGCGAAAACCGAAGATCACATGCCATAAGACAGGAATAAACACGATAACCCGAGAGCGTCAAGCAAATAAGCGTGCTAAACGTAGCCAGAGAGGGACGGAATATCACATGTTCAACACGGCAGATTCTTATCCAGCACATTGGAGTACGTGTATGTAACCATGTAACGACACTGAAAAATCGAAGGTGTACAATGTTATATTTCATCCATTGTGGATAACACCATTTTTTACATAAATGCGTCTCATATCGAGGCCCAAAACATCCCAGATCTGCGCATACGCATCTTGTCCATGCGTTTCGATAGGATAGTAAGCATGTAGAAGTATTGTCCGCCACTATTTTTCACAGGTCATAGTTGAATCCGTGTACGGCACATCACGTTGACACACCGGTTCCCGCCAGATCACCGAAGTTAAGCAACGTTCAGCCTGCCCAGTATTAGATTGGTTACCATTTGGGAAGGCTAGGCGCTGTATGTGACGTCTGGGAAGGTTGGGCGTGGGGCTAGCACCCTAACTCCCTAACGCTACAAAAGCATCTACAAAGTTATGGAGGGCCTATGTCGCTCCAGAGGCTCAAGTTCATTGTTGAATCCGCTGTCTTTACTTACAACAGGCTCGTACACCAATGATGAAATACAAAACGATTATAGTTTGAATATATTCACTAATGTTTCTAAATAAACATTGATTATTTGTATCATTTGAATTCTTTGGACAATTATTCTCATTGTAATTTATAAACATGCATTAGGTTGCATGTTTTAACGGTGTATACCGATAAGTTGCAGTTTATAGATGGTTGGCCATAGAAAAAAAGGGTAGCACACAGGATTGAAAATATTTCTGGTTGAAACTTAACTACCCGTGAGATGTCATCTTTTGTAATTTAATTTTTTTATTAAATGGGAAATCCTGCTAGTTCCGGTCGGTTTTCTAAAATTTAATGATCCTAAATGGAATCCAGATAACCCCCATTCAGGTGTTTGGCAGGTATCTTCAGTGGATATCTTGAGTAGTCTTCTTGGTAGACTAATTTTGTACAGTGTCTAAGGCCAAAATCTAGTTAGGGATGAAGATAGACTACGAAATGAGAAGGGGAGGCAGCCAGAGCTATCCTTTCAGGGTGAGGCTATCAGATGGAGTTTTTACTTCGATGAGGCTGTTGACTTTCTGACGACTGCTGGTTTGTGAGGCCAATATGCCGCTTAAGGCTAGATTAGCCTGAAGGATTGTATCAATGGGACATATATTTCGGTTTTATCAGGTAAAGATTTCACTTTGCAAGTTTGTGAAGACGAGTATCGCCTGTAATCTCTTAAAGTTGAAACTTTTTTTAGACAAGACTCATGGTTTTACATAGAAAAACAATTCCTTTGGTGCAACAAACTTGGAGTCGGAAAACGGTTGGGACAATCACGGCCTGTGCAGTAAAGACACATTCCATTTTATAAGTTTACACATACAGAAAATTAAACAATTACATAGATACACGGACAATTGGTTAGACTAGTAGTTAGGCTGGATCTTGTGATTGAACAGAAAAAAGATCTTCCACTTTGACTTTTACTAGATGGGTCTCACGGTAGGTGTTAGAAAACATTATGAAATCATATAATGTGCGTGATGAAAATTATTTTGTGTGGTTTTGCGTATCTGATTTTTAACTGGAATGTGAGTCTATTCAAGAGGAAAGAACTGTTTACCCATTTAGTCTTAGGTAGTGTCTTCTCCAGCAATAAACAGAGCTAAACATGCTATACAGCTATATGTTTGTTAATGCGCTACTCCTTTCCATTGGCATCGTCCCTTAAAATTAATACTGTTATGGGGTAAGCTGATCTACACATTTAAGGAATAACGAATTTACTCAGAGGCAATAAATATAATTACATGAAAAAGATAATGACAGCAAATCGTTGCAGTTACTGTTCCAGAATCATGGCGTGTACTTTTGTAACAGATTTTTTGTAACACAATGTTGTTAATAACACCACTGTATTTGTCTTATACAGCATAATAACATCGACTGCCAGATTACAGAAGTTAAACAACGCTTAGGCAGGTCAGTACTTAAATGGGTGACCATTTGGAAATTCTAAGTTGTGTATGTGCTCTCCGCTTATTTCGACATCGTTTCCGGTCAGTCTTGGGCGTCTTCTTGCCACGGGACCCAGGCAGTTTCGATTTAGAAGAGGTGTGATGGAACTGCGCAACGCTTGCATCATAATTACGCGCGCAGCTGCCCTTATAGATATACCCTTGTCTCGTGTTCGTCTTGATCATTACCAGTCTACAAGGTTAAGGCTCTCATAACGTTTAATGTTCAGAAAGAAAGACTTGAGTATCATTTTTGGGTCTTTAGTATGACTCGGTGGAGTTTTAAACTTCTGTCCCCCGGCTAATTATCGAACATTATAACCATTACTCTTATTATTATCGATATGTATGTTGCTTTGGATAAGAGTTACTCCTGATCTATCAAACAGAATGCGAGGGAACAAGTGGCCCATATCTACGTTACGGCGGATGTAATCGCTGGACTTTTGCAACAGTTTTACTTAGTACCATTCCGGAATTGAAACTTTTACTTTATCCAGTGTTGATACAACTTCAGATAGGCATACACGATTCTAATTAATTTTTACCCATGTGTATGACCATGATTCCTCATAGTTTTCCAATAATTTAGCTTCTTTACACTAAATGTTTACTAAGCAAACTATGAGCCAAGTATGGTCATGTTAAGGGTTGACACTTCAACCTGCAATTCTAACCAACTTTTGTGGTTAGTAGAAATCCCTTTCTCTACATTTCTAGCATCACTATATGATAAGGAATTGAATATTCCTTCAACCACCATCTCCTTCTACTCTGAATCCCCTCGTGAATTGGACTATAAAAATTGAACGTCCCTCAATTACTACGAATCTTTTGTTGATATACAACCCCCTAATAACAAGAGGTATTTTTCTGGCTACTTTCGCGCCCAAATTTGACAACTGGTTTAATTTCTATTCCTATATTACACGAGTACATTTTTTTATTGTAAAAAATGTTTCTCTTGTATTTTTTATTTTATTTTATTTTATCTTTTATTTTTACTTTCAATATATTTTAGATTTTTATCATTTTATACTTTTTATTCCTTATTTTTATTGTATCAGTTGTCTATTTTTTATTCATCTTTTTATTATTCATCCCCGTATTTTATTTTTCATTTTTTATTTCTTTTTTATTTCTTTATATTTTTTTTTTATAATTCATACTTTATTTAATACTACTTTGTCATTCTGTTACTCTTTCTGATATATACGGGCCTAAAGTCCGTCCTCTATTTCAAGAAAACCCCATCTCTATTGATACTTCCTAACTCGTTATAATTACAAGACCATCTACCTTTACTTCTATTCTCTATTTTCTCAATGTCAAAGGCACACCCTCGAATATGAACGCACATATTGAGCACACACCGCATAACCTACTACGACAAGCCACTTAACCACCTATGCCCATTATGTGATATCCAAAATTTTCTTCCATTTTCACATTACTGTAGTTTTGTCTTTTTTTTGGTTCGTGTATTACCCTTTTCCTCTAACGCCCTGTTATTTTACCCGCAATAGAGTTATCGCTAGACGTCGCATCTCTAATATGTTACTAAACACTTTCTCCTCCCTTCTGATGGGAAACATTCGGCTTCGAAATACCTAGCTATAAAAGTTTACTTATCCTACACCCCTAATTGATGAAATCTCCCTATTGAATCAACAATTAAATTTATATGCATTAGTATATATTTTTATATTACCGTTTTTATTCTATATAAACTCCACCTCAAGGTGTCGAGCTTTGCATTACGCAATAAATCTCCTCTTAAACAATTTCTTAAATTCTTTTGGGCTCTGTCCACACACACACACACACATATATATATATATATATATATATATATATATATATATATACATATGCATATACATATACATACATATACATATATATATGTATATATAGACTTAGATTCACCCCTTACAAAGCATATCGTCACTTGAACGTAAGGGGCTACTATTTTGGGCCATGTCCAGGAAAGGTTAACACGACATTTGTTTATGTTACATTTAAACTTCTGCATATCAGTACAGCCAGGGAAGCAGGCAGCAGGAAGTCTAGCTGTTCGAGGGAAGAAACTATTAGAATAGAAATCTTTCTGGCATTTAGGGACAACAGTGAAGGGGTGAAATCTTATTGCTAAGCGGGTTTGTCGGGGATATGTACGTCGGGGGGGGGCATAAGTGAAACGAGTTCATCAGAACACATTTCATTAAAATATTTGTAAAACAGACACAGTGATACAATATTGCGGCGATGAGACAGGGGCTAGAACTTAGTTGATAAAGTGGTACCGATTAGATTGACATTTTTAACTTTATCTAAGAGAGGGAGACTAGTGGTAGATGCACCAGCCCAGATAATGCAACAATACTCCATGCATGATTATATATATATATATATATATATATATATATATATATATATATATATATATATATATATTATAGCAGGTCGCCCGGCATTGCCCGGTCGTAACGTACGCTTAAATATGATATTTTGATTAATGCAGATTTCGTATTTATTTTTATATTATAATAGACCCAAAATATATAGTAATGATTTTAAAAGTAAAAAAATAATGACTCGTATGCCATCGCCGAGAATAGAAACCAAAACGTTTAGCTTACGATTTACTATTTCCTTTGACGTTAATGCCTGAGCTATAAAAAACATGTTTACTGCAAGGCTGAAAATTTAAACATGGACCAATAGCTATTACGTTACGCATGCATATTTGTGATGCCGTCGTCCGACCTTCATCGGGCAAATTCCATTTTTTTTTAATAAATATTCACGCTTTTGCGCCGATTTTCCTCGGCTAAAACCTAAATATTAAGTATGTATTAATTTTCATGTCTGTAGATAAAAAATTGACATAGGAGTTTGGTAGGCAATTTTTTTTTAAACACATATACGCATACATAAATATATATAGAAAGAAGGTTGTGTTTACTATAAACATTTTACGCAAATATTACGCAAGTATAAATCATGTAGAATATCCGCATTAATATAATTAAATGTAATGGTTAACTAAAGATGATCATCCCATAAGAAAACCGAAAAAAAAAAACTAATAGGGAATTAATTAAAATGAATATGTAAAAGAATATGCAAATTAGCTAGATCTTTTGCAGATGAATGCAATTCCATAATTCATATATAACAAAGTTGTATTTTCTTTTGAAATAAATAGAATAAGAGTTTTTTTTAATGAATATCAATACACAAAAAGACCCAAATTTATAGGAGAATAGAAGATATATATATATATATATATATATATATATATGTGTGTGTGTGTGTGTGTATATATTTAGGCAACATTTCTTTTCTTAGGCATATTTTATTGACTAAAATAGATTATTTTTGTCTACTAATTCTATTTTTCATCCTTTCCAACCTCCAGATAACGGTTTTAACTTTTGGCAGAAACTGGCTGATGTAATCCTAAGTCTTTCTAATCCTTTAGAGTACTTTGTAATCATTCCCGATTCATCGTCAGGGACACATTAACCTAACGTATTTAGACCAATTTATATAATTTCCTTTTTCATTTAACGTGCATATTTTTCATTGGTTAATTACTTTACTAACCTTACAAACATTTTAGGATGTTATTACTATTGGTAAAGTTTATTTTATTAATAGTAGTTTTTTTTAATTTTAATTAGTAATGCTGTTAGTATTTCAAGTTTTTGTTTATTATTCGTCTGTTCAAAAATTATATAAATTATTCAAAACCAGTTAGACTAATCTATCCCTTACGATAAATCCGGAATCACTAGAAAGAACTCGAACTTATGATAAATATGGAACTTACATCAGCCAGTTCCTGACAGAAATGAAGACCGTTATTCCGAAGATGGAAAGAATAAAAAACATAATTAAAAGACAAAAAACATCTACCCGTCGTTGACTGGGGTCAAAAACAGCATACAGAAAATGGACTCTGATTTATGAAAGTATGATAAGTCATGGAAAGGAAGGGTTGTAAAGAGATAGCTTCGAATTTGGGGGTATCAAAACTAAAGCAAAATATGATGAAAGTAAAAATAAAATAGATAAACCTCAAAATTTATTATACCATACCTGTTCACACTGAAACACTTATCACAATATTCTGTGGATCTATATTAAAAAACCTTGTTAAACTTTGTGACATATTTTTATTCTATTGAGGTCAGGCGCGAACGAACACCTCATAATTTTGTTTTACGATATTTCCTCAAACTGAAACATAATTATCAAAGTATACTTACGCAGATAGATATGAAATGTCTTTAAAGTTTGTGCCTATTTCTATTCTATGGAGGCCAGGCGCGAACGCAGACCCCACAATTTTATTATACCATCCCTATTTAAGTTAAAACATACTTATCAAAGTATTATTATGTACATCTATATCAAAAACACTTGTAAACGTTATTTTTTAATTTTAAAATTTTTTATTTCCATACTTTGTGGACCAGGCGCGTACACAGATCCCACAATTTTAATGAATCATCATTATGCCGGATCAAACATACTTATTCTTGTGTCTCGATACATCTTCTATCATCATATGTAATCAGTTTTTTATAATAGTCAACCATATAGGAGCCTATTCGTGACCAGGCACACACAAAGACGTTCAGCTTTATATATATATATGCTTTATACGCATCTTTTCTCTACCACTTTATTTTTTCTCTCTCTCTTTCTATAAAAAATAAAGCCATTAAAAGTCTTATATATCCTGCTTTAAAAGCCATTAAAAAGTCATTAAAAGTAATTAAAAAGTATCATATATATTTTGTTTCTTTTAATTAGTGCCTGCTATATGGCGTTGATATTTTTGGTCGGCCAACTGATTTTGGGGGACTCTGAGCAATTGAAGATTCGTCACTTAGTTAATAGAAGCGTCAAATGGATAAACGCGCCCGCGTAAACGAACCCCATTTAGAATGATATTAATAAGCAAGATTCTGTCGTCTTCACCACCATACCCGCATCCTTTTTCACTCCCCGAATTCATCTTCGTCCCCGCCATCTTGCGTCGAAATGGTGGAGAGGGAAAAGCAGCAGTTAAATATTTGCGCAACATTAAAAAAACATGTCCGGCCTGATAAAATAATATTCAATTATTTATTCTCTTTATGTGATCACGTGACTTCTCTTTAAACCTAATTATGTACACACACACACACACACACACACACACACAACACACAACACACAGAAAGGACATCGGTTGCGTTTATGATGCCACGAAAAAGTTTTAGTCTCTTTATAAAAGAGTTTTTGTAAAGAAAATGAGGCCATTTGATGACACAGATTGTTTATGCCTATCTATTCGGTATAATATGATTTCCATTCGGTTGAATGACCAAGAGATTTGTTAGCGCTTCTACACTGTTGGGACGAGATTTTGTAGTCGATAAATGGAGTTTTCAGATTAAAAAAAAAAAACAATGGTTTCAACTAATTTTTTTGTTGTCAATTCTAATAAGTTACAATGGTAGCTTCCAAATTATACAGTGGAAAGTACCTGAATATTAGTGAATTACTAAAAAAAAAACTTTAATCTTGTTAGCAGGTGAAAAATTTCGGCCAACCTATTTAAATCAAAACATAAAATTGCTCCGCTTTTGAACTCTATTGTAACTAACGATCGTTTTCATAAAATTCTATTCTTTCATTTTCTTTAAAATATTTTCAACCTTACCGATTTTTGTTAATTTTGGATATAATAATGGTAAGCAATCTACGAAATATTAATGAAGCAACAGTAAACGTAGTCACTAGTTTTGTCTTCTCTGCGCCAGCCTCTCGAACCAAAGGCTCTCAAGTCCTTCGCCACCCTTACTTAAGGCACGCCTTCTTTTTGGATATAACAATCTTAAAAATATGAGGAATACGTAGATACCATTGTTTTCATGTAAAATTCGGCATTACGATTTCCGAAATCTCGTCTGAATCGTGTAGAAGCGCCGATTTTTTAATGAACGTATAATGTAATACTCATGCACATGCCCATAAATAACTCCGGCATTAATAAACAAAGGCTGAGATTATATATATATATATATATATGTATATATATATACTAGCATTTCAGCCCGGCGTTGCCCGGGTGTATGTCGAGCAAAAAAAAGCGGTCAATTCTTTAAACTTTGACCCCTATTATGACCCCTTAACATTTGTTTTGGGCTCAAATCAAGTTATTAAGTTAGATCCATGCCCAAGAAACCCATATCTAAAATTTCAAGTATTTGGACCCAAAATTGTCGGAGGAGTTTCGTAGAGTTCTCAAAGGTCAAATCGTTGAACTCTGACCCCTTAACAGCCAAATTTCTGGCCGAAAACCGATCAAAGATTTTCCCAAATCTCAGTGCCCTGTATATCAAATTTCGAGTCTCTAGACTGGAAATTGACAGAGTTATTGAGTAGAGAAATGTACACAGACACATACACACACACACACACACACACACGTTCACTTTTATAGATATACTAGCATTTCAGCCCGGCGTTGCCCGTGTGTTTGGGGGTGTATGTTGAGCAAAAAAAAAGGTCAATTTTTTAAAACTATGACCCCTGTTATGACCACTTCACATTTATTGTTTTGGGCTCAAAACAAGTTATTCAGTTAGATCCATGTCCAAGGAACCTACATCTAAAATTTCAAGTGTTTAGACCCAAAATTGTCGGAGGAATTTTGTAGATTCTCAAAGGTCAAATCGTTGAACTTAACCCCTTAACTGACCCCTGAACAGCCAAATTTCTGGCCAAAAACTGACCACAAAGATTTTCCCAAATATCAGAACCTTGTATATCAAATTTCGAGTCTCTAGACTGAAAATTGATAGAGTTATTCCGGAGGGGAATGTAGACACACACACATTCACTTTTATAGATAGATTGATAGATAGATAGATAGATAGATAGATAAATAAACACTTTCACCTTCTGATAGCTCTATTACATACAATCGCACACGCACACTTATATGTGTGTGTTTACTTACTGAGTTAATGGGTTTTATTTTTCTGACGAGTCAGCGTGGAAGCAAAAATTAAAATATAGACATAATTATAGGAATACTTCTGCGCTACGAAACATGTGCTGTCAAGAATTGAACATTTTAACATGTTGAAAGAAACAAACGGTAAGATGGACAACATCTTGGAATTTGGAATACTCTGTAGTTACATGAATGTATTAGTATAAATAAGGGCGAAATATAATATAACAAACATTTTCCCCATAAACACACCCAACACACACACACACACACACACACACACACACACACACACACACACACACACACACACATATATATATGTGTGTGTTTATGATTAAAAATATCCAAAAGTAAAACCAGTGAATTTCACGAAGTTGTTTATAGTGCTCAACAGAAGACCAAGATCTTATATGTTTACTTACATTGAATAAAAAAAATAATTTTACGCACACACATACATACACACACATATAAGTGAGAATGTGTGCGTGAGAGAACGCTTCTCATCCTATATACTCAACGAATTTTTGGTCTACAGACTTAAAATTTGGTATATAGGGGATTCAGACTTGTGGAAGACTTGCTAATCCGTTTTCCATCCGTGAATAAAACGGCTGCTAAGAGATCAAAACTAAAAAATTGGTATGTTAAAGCCGTCGGAATTTTATCTGTTTGGCAGTTGTTCCACGATGTGTATAAGCGGCTGGACAACTTATGTTAAGAATAAGTAGGTTTAGAAAACGGTTTTTATAGAACGTGTCAAGCTTGTCTAATGGTTATCTTCATTGATGCACTGTCTTTCGGATTTTCTTTGATCTCAGCTCGAGTACTTTTTTTTACTGACAAGAAGTGCACTGTTTAGAAAAATACATACTCCTCGCATGCATATGCCTAAGTTTTTCCTTTTTTCTTTTTTGCTTCATTATTCTGTTAAAGAAATTTAACTTTACGGACGGTATTTCTGTTCATAATAAATAAGAATTCTGTATAAATCAAAATATAATATTTATGCGTATTTTACGACAGGGAAACACCGGCCGCTCTGCTAGTGCTCTTTTAATGACATACACACACACAAACATATATATATATATATATATATATATATATATATAATCATCCACATACAGTACTGCTAGACAGGCAACTACCTCAATCCAGGATTGAAACCCAATCGTCTGTACGACAGTCAAGGCTCCTAACCACTACACTATCGGCGGATGCTGTTTGAGTCATGAGATTATCGATGTTTTAACATCGTCCGAAATACCTGAGCTCGATTTGTTAATACAAAGAGTTATTAGTAGGGAAGTGTGCACAGACAGACAGATATACGCAGACATTTTCACTTATATATATATATATATATATATATATATATATATATATATATATGCACACACGCATACACCATATATTTAGAACAAGCATATATAAGAGGGAAAGCATACATTATTTAAGCTTGAATATACTAATGTATATATATTATTAACAAGTTCGACTAATAAATGCATTTCGCTTGACCTAAACATTTTATAACAAATCTTATTTTCTCACAAGGTGTGTAAGTCATTCTTTGAATTAATAAAACGATGCATTTCATTTTTTCACGTTTTAATCGGTTTTAAAAAATATTGCATGAAATTAATACTCTTTTTAGTTACTTTTCTATACAATCTGTTAGAAAAATGAATCAAGATTGATTTATTTTTCTATTTATTTATATATTTGCGGAGTGTTATCGTCAACTTCATAGTTGTTTCATGACGTTTCGACCAACTATTCCTCTCGTCTTCGTCAGGTTGTAAATCGCGGTAGAACAGGAAGGCTTAGTCCCTTAATTGAATCCTCAGTAATTACTGCCTTCCATAGTTGTTGTCTCATCACCTTTTGGGAAACTAATCCTCTGGCTGGCTTTGGGTAGGATTGAAATCACTAGACAAACTATTAGCTGCACCATAGCCTCTCCGTGGATAAAGGCTATGAAGATAAGGTTATCAGTCCTTAAATAAATATATAAATATACAAGTTACTCATCACGAAGGATTCCAATAATATAATTTTGTTCGGCTGAGTGTCGAAAAGATCGACAGTTCAACGACAAATGAAGACGAAAAGGTTAAACAAAGGGTAGACAGTCTGATATATACTAAGCATATTAAGAAAACAAGTCAGAAATATATCGTCGAGCACTATCCTATCGTATATATTTTTAAAGTCAACATCCGATGGCTGAGCACCACGCTAAACCATCATCAAGACTCTCGCCTTCATCACGAAATTTCTTGAACCACAACCGTGCTGGTAGTAGTAGTGGTGGTTCCTGAGGCCAAGACTTTGTTGATATCACGAGATGTTTAAGCAACTTTTCGGCCTAGCTTGATATGAAATTAGAAAAGTGCGCGAATTTGCTTTTTTTTCTATCTTGTATTCAACGTTCTGAAAAGACAATTATTTCAAACGATTGTAATTTAAACGATTAGATAAAGCGAAAAACGCTCCCTCACAATGATATATAAATTAATGCATTATAATGAAAATTGATTTAAAAATACATCATTTAAAATCAAAATTAATCTAGCAAGACGTTTCTTCTCAACCTAATATTAAAAGACAATATTGAATGTAATTTGGTGGTGTCGCTTAATTGACTAACAACGTCTATTTCCTATGACGTGTTATGACGGACAAGAAACAATGGTCCGTATAAGTTGATAAGCGTCAACATTTTATAACACGACGGCAATATACAACAGGTGCGGAATAAAGCTGTGAAAAGTCCAGCTTAGAGCTTTCTAAACACAGTTTTTAGTGATACTCCTGGAATCCATGTACAAACTGCACCAAAATATTTCTACTTGTAAAGTACGCCGATTGGAAACGAAAACGAAAACCGGCCTTGGGCAATAATTGAAGCCCATCTATCTTTGCGGTTGTTTCAATGCGTGCTTTATTTATTTATTTTTCTTCCTATTTGCAAAAGATTTAGTTACCTTCTTTTGCTTAGCGCCTCGACGATAAATAGAAGAAACTCAATGAAAAGAGATATAGTAAAAAGCAAAGAAATATAAAGGAATAAAAAAAAAAAAAACTAAAAGTAGGTTTTAAACAAGATGGAGTATTATTTGAATTCACTAGAGCGTTAGCGTTCTGTGACGACTGTAATCAACCCCAAACGAGCCAATTCCGAATTCTGACGGAACGTGGCCATTTTAGATAAATTTTACGGGTACATCTGATTTATAGGCATATTCGTAGACAGACAGACAGACACGCACACACACACATATAAAATTATATCGTTGCAGTTTCCTAGATATGAATCCATTGAAACTGTGGCGTTTAGCACAACGTGCTCAGTGACAAGAGGAGCGCAACTATAATACATTATTGGTTACATATTTGCATACATGTTTCTGCTGGAAATCCTTTAGGGAAGTAGCGTATTCAAGCCAAACCATTTTTATGAAATTAGAGTTTAATAATTCTTTTATAAAAATTGATTGTTAGCGCAGCAAAATGTTTACCACCGTCATAGAGAAACACTTCGGTATAAGGTTATATAGGGAAAAGAATAAAAGATGATAAAGGAATTGAGTACAAAAATTTTTATCTCCCAGATTTTAAAAACGCTGTCCCACTCTCTTTTATTCCTCGATCTATTTTCTCATACCATCTATTTCGTATTAAACGAGTATTTAAAATCTGGTTGCATAGGAAAAAACAAAAGTCTATCCTGAGAACGGGGCAAAATTGTAATATGTTTCTACTTGAACTTTTATGTGTATCAATCTCTATCTAAATCCCTGTTTTCTCTTCTCTTTGCCCTCTATCCCTTTCTCCTCAACCAGCTATGTCTTAAGATTAGCCCATTCCTTTCTCTGGGCATACATAGACAATACACAGACAAGTTGTTTTTATAGACTCCTCGGAGAATGCATCGACATAAGAGAATTTACTCCTTGATAAAAACAAAAATCGATTGCTGCTCTTTACGTAGTAAATATTCTAACTGGATAATTGACCCCGTACGCTGGCGAAGTCTACGCCAATTGAAGGTCAAGAGAATGAATATTTTTACGAAATCTTAGATATTAATCATACTGGATAACCTCGATCAAGAAAATACCAATTAGTGAGTGCTAGTGTTGTCATTTTCAACTTTTAGCCCGTAATTCACACACGCACGCATATACAAAGGCAACTGCTTATTTTTATTATAAAATCAGGTTTGATTTTACGGTTATTTTAGTTTAAAGCTAGAAAATTGTTTTCTTTATGGAAGAAACGATTCAGCGAACGATGGAAAGAAAAATGATATTGATGACTAACATTAAACTCCTAAGGAGGGTCAAATGGGAAAAGCAGATCTAACTTTTAATATAGATATGGATAGCCGTCACGTTGTCCTTCCTGTGAGAACCTGATTCTAAAACGAATCTGAGTAACACATTAACAAAAATGTTAAAGTAAAATCCTTTCTTTCCCCAGGTTAAGAACGGTTTTCGATATAGAAATCTATTCTTAACACGAGAAAATATGTACGTCATGTTTCGTATTAATTTTCTCACAGTCTATTTCATGTAAGTGTTGTTCATACTTAAGAGAGCTTTACCATATGCTTGAAAACAAAATTTTGCCATTTATCACAGCTTAAGGTCAACCTCCCAGCTGTCAGGAGCGGCATCTCGATCTCAAGCCATATTTAGTTATTCTATCCCTTCTTGAATCAAATCTAATTTATATTCACTTTTCTAAAAAAAAAAAAAAAAAAAAAAAAACTGCTTGCCCGAAGACATCTCTATACCACGTTCGTCTTTTCCCTCTCGAGAAGGAAAATATGGTGGTTCTGTTGATATAAAGCTTCTTTCTTATATATCGCCTCTATCGCGGTTATTCCAAGAATAGTCCATAATCGTTTCTTTTCAAAAACATTGTAAGTCCTTCTCGCTCTATCAGTATAGTTCACGTTTCATTTGCGTATTCAGCAGAAGTTCTCAACCCTTTTTATCCGGAAACACTTTCATCATATATCAGAATTATATTCTCTACTTTAAAAATGCCTGACTCAAAATGTACATTCATATTAGCAGTGATAACTTATACTAACATTCTAGCATTTAATACAAACGCTAGCGAAGAGAAAATCTAATATGGCCTTTCAGTTGCGATAGACGATGCACACTTATTTTTGTGGCCATGTGTCTAGTTTGTGTCTGTGGATTCCCACCGTTTCATAAGTCCGGAATATCTCCCTAGAGGTTTAATTCCCTTTTGATTGAGAACCACTGCTATACTGCAATACGAACTATCGATATATCGATCCACTGCATTTTAAAGGTATTACATTTCCTTCCATTCTCTGCAATACAGTTCATCTTTCATTTTCATAGAGAGCAATTATAACTATAGAAATCCTGATTTTTAAGTCTACATGTATTTACGGTGTTCTTTTTATCTGGTTCTTTTAATATATACGGCGTCTTTCTTTTCAAACGAAATATTGTCTTTTTAAATAATAGGTACTGCAAAATGAATGTCGGTGATCAAAATGCATTAACGTTTTGACCCGATCCCTTTACTTAAAGATTTACCAAAATCAGTAAATTGACCAATTTTAATAAAATTTTCATTATTCATCAAATAATGATCATGATATATCATTAATCAATTATTTTTATTAGAATCTTAGTGAAAATGTATTATTTTGTTTAAACAAAAAAACACCTTTACTACCGATATGGTTTTCTGTAGTAAAATAAATGAATTTATTTTTGCTTTTTATGAAAATAAAGCATCATCAATTGTAACAATAAATAAATATTTTTTCAGAAACATTACGAAAAAAAAAACAACCCTAAAACCCGTATTAAAATTCTATATAACTTTAAGAAAAAATAATTTCTCGAACTACTGATATTATCATTAAATTAATCATTGTTTATTTAATATTTTCACAAAAATACAATTCTAATTGCAAAAAAATATTTCTACGTTTTTTTGTAAATTACATGTTTTGCATAAATTTTATATGTAAGATTCTAATACTTTCCTTTCTTGAATAAATGTGAAACATTCGGCGGAACATAATTTTTATATAATCTTGAAAAATAAAAACAAGTTTTTTAAAATTTGAAAGCAGAAACATAGAAAAATGATTAGATTGAAAAAAGGTAAAAAGAAATTATACAAACGTTTAAGATAGGAATGTACGAATGCACAAGCTCTCCCTATATGACTAACTATCTGATGTCATTTTGATTTTCTGGGCTTCCGTAGAATCCACACTTGGACGATTTTTCGTTTGTGATTCTGCGAAGTCAGAATCTCTCGCTTTTGAGGACAAATTAAGTAGGTATTTTTTTGTACAAACAGGAGATTTTTTAAAAAATTTAATTCAATATCTTAGGACTTTACTTAATCAATTATCTTAGAAATAGACCCAGAAACCTAATATTTATCTTCTAAAAGATTTTTATAATATATATATATATATATATATATATATATATATATATATATATATATATACAACTTCAAAGTTTAGCTAAATTTGTCACTTTCCGAATGTCGCTATAACAAAATTGCATTATAACTTTTTTTTCACGTGTACAAATATTTTTTTCTTTTCAGAAATTAACTTTATGCTTTAACCGTTTAGATACAATAAAAAAATAGTTGGAAACCTAAAAAAAAAGCTATGATAAACCTGCTTTCAAAATTATGTCCCCCTATTTTTCCGCCATTTTAGCACGTACCTATTTAAAATCAACTAATACGAATCCAATCTACTTTAGTAGTAGTAGTAGTTGTATTAGTGGTCGTAATAGTGGTGATAGTAGTACATATATGCTTATTTGAATATTATCAAATATGGTGAAATTTAGTAATTGTGAATTATATATTTGCAGAATAATATTTTTCGCCAGCAAGATACACTTAATATCCTAATGATAAAAATGTTGCAAAACTTTTGTCACATCACGAAGATCAAAACCAAAATATGTTGCGACAAAATCTGATGCTTAGAATCCTTCTTGAAAATTTGAATAAAATCTATTCCATTTTAGTGATTATAGAAATTTTTTTAAATTTAATGCTTAATCTTAATGTCTTAAGAAAAAAATGAAATTAAAGGAATATTGATTCATTAGTGTCTAATGATTAGGGCTATAAAAACAGCATATTCTTTTCATTGTTTTTACTCTCGAGTATATATCCGACACAGTTAGACACAATCAACCGAGAACCACATTACTCTATATAAAAACATTAGATCTACCTGCGAGTCAAAACAAGGTAAAGAATGTGCTGTTGTCCTAGTCCTACAAATGACTATGGCTACAATTTTATGCAAATAAAATGACTATGGCTACAATTTTATGCAAATAAAATGACTATGGCTACAATTTTATGCAAATAAAATGACTATGGCTACAATTTTATGCAAATAAAATGACTATGGCTACAATTTTATGCAAATAAAATGACTATGGCTACAATTTTATGCAAATAAAGTATATTATTAATTTTTTTTAACGCTATGTTGTTCTTATGTATATTCGGGGTTCTTTTATTTTGTTCTTTTAATTTATGCTGTGTCTTCAAAACTAATTTAAATATTACCTAGAAAATTTGATATTTACTGAAATAACTAATATATTTTGTGGATGGGGAAAGTTCCTCTGATTGATAACCACTCCTATACAACAATAGGAAATATTAACTTTCTGCCCTATTACAGTTTAAAGATAGTGACCTTCGTGTCAGTCTTTGTCAGTACAGTCCATCTTTCAAATACAGCGCAATACAAACTACAAATATACTGATTCCCAAGAATTACATCTTGTTCACCACTTAGTGTGCTTTTTTTATTTCTTCATTTCTCTTTTATTTCTTTTTATCCTTTTTAAACGGACAATCGTCTCTTTTTAAATCGAATAAAATTAACACAGTCAACTCTATTGAAGTACCCATCCATCTTTACTTATGAGTAGAATCTCAGGAAACTGATCCCGATCGCTTGACTGGTGCCAGACACAACAATGAAGAGTTAATAGAACAACTGGCGACGCTTCCCATTTAGCAAAACAGCCATGGATGCGCTTGCCGCTAAAAGCATTTACTACACTCCTTTGAGGTTAATAAGAATTTAGAGGTTCTTTAACTATTATGTATGAGATTTGTAAAGGTCCGATAAGCCTTGAGTGTGAGCTTTTAGACTGCATTGTTTCACACCTGAACCGCTATGACAATGAACTTCGGTCCATACATAGACCATTCGTAGAGAAAAACGTTGCATCTATATATCCATAGGATAGAGTGTGTGTTATTTATTTTGTATGTCACGCTTACATACGAGTGACTGTTTGGAACTTCCAATTCTTGTAATAAATCATTTTACCAAGATATCTTCATAAGTGTTGGTTTCGGTTTGGATATTAGCTGAAGAAACTCAAGTTTCTATGTATATATTTTTCATAAGTTTTGTTTTTATTTTTGAAATCCCAAGTTTATAATATATACAAATTGATAGAACATTAATCTATAATACTATATACGAAATCTGAAAGAAATAAAATATGTTTAAGCGTACTTGCGACCTGGCTACACCGGGCGTCTCTGCTAATTTAGATAAATACTTTTACAGTTTTAACAAAAGGGCTACAATAATATCACGGAGTCTCCATTTACGCTGAACATCTACAGAATGCCAACATCAATATATTACATATAAATGAGTCTCCTGTGGAATTTCCACAGATCCCGCTGTTTAAAAATTAAACATATTTGGAGTCTTTTAATTAGTATAAAATACAAGACTCCAAAATACCACAAAGAATTGATTTTATGTACCGTGGATTCCCCGCTTAGCCCCTACCAAGGGAGAAAAATGTAGCATAAACAATGCCGGACGATGCTAGATAACCTTGCTAGTTTAGGATAAATTGCTTATGAAATTTAATTATAGTTTAAATAAATGTTTATATAGACATAAACTAGAAAAATAATGTTTTGAGAAAAAAGTATAAACTAAAGGGTTTTAGAACGATTAAATTATTAATAATTTAAAAATAGGTCTGACCACTAAAAGTCTGACGTTATCTGACGTAGAGATCACTTAAGTTGACGTAGATCTTAGAACGCAACAGAGATTAAGTTGGAGAAGCGTTTTTTTTTTACACAGGAATCACCACTTACTAAGACGCGGAGGCCACTCAAGGATAAGGGTTAATGGGTATATATTAGTCAATGTGATTATAGCGTAGTAAACATAAGTAGTGGAATTTTTGTAAATTGGGTTACTTAGGGAGACGGTTCATCAAGAACTTCTTAACGTTAGACTTGAAGACAATAAAATCGTAGTCAGTTAGAAAGCAGGCAACCGGAAGAGAGTTCCACAGGCGTGCAGTTCTAAGAAAGAAGCTTTGTTATGGAATCTACATTTAGGTTTAGGCACAGAAAAAGTGTGGAAAATTAGTGGTTTTAGCTAGACAAGTATTTTTCGTCTAAATTTGGCGAGGCAGACCATAGATTGAAGCTTAGACGAGCACTTGCCGTGAAAATAACGATAAAGCAGAGACGGGTTCGCAACGTCTCTTCTGTAGAAAAGAGGTTGTAGGAAAGAAACACAGGGCATCCCATACTAAGCTACGAAGTCTATTTTGAACCCTGTCAAAGAAGGATAAGGTGCTTCTAGCAGCTTCTGTCCAGATGTTGCAACATTACTCCATCGTTGGCCGTACCTAACTTTTATATAGGTAGAGAATTGCATCAGGAGCGAGATATCTACTGGAGCAGTAGAAGGATCCTACCATTTTTCTAGCGACCTTTGCAACGGATTTGATATATGTTTTCCATTTCAGATCAGGAGTAAAGGTTAAGCCCAGAAGCTAGTCAAAACATGAAGCTTCCCCAAGACGAGAGCCATTCATTTCAATTGATGGGCATCAGAGCGTTGATGATGTAAAGATAGAAGTTTGGTGTTAGATGCATTAAAAATAACCAGTCACCTTGGAGCTAACAAGAAAAGTTGGTTTCTCAGAAGGGAAGTGATTAAGAACAGTGCTTGTAACTTCGAGAAGAAAAGGGATTACCGGAAATAAAGATGTGTAAATATTTTATCGATGATTTCTGTTGGGGTGTTTATTCGGAGAAGTCACAGATTTTATTCCAGGTCCAATGGTTTAAACAAGAGACCCAAGAACCGGTTGAATAGACCTATAAGACGTATGAAGGTGCGTTGAAATTTCGCCATTTTATGGGAACGTCTCTTCATGTTTTTTTTCTTTTTTAATTTCCATGTTTATTCTTAGATCACCATTTATCAAGGCCAGAACCCACACAATTATAAGGCTCATGAGGTGAAATGTGGGAGATATTCTTATCACACCTTGTGTGCAATATATATATATTAGCAAAAGTACCCGTCGTTGACTGGGTTCAAAAACAGCATACAGAAAATGGACTGATTTATGAAAGTATGATAGGTTATGAAAAGGAAGGGTTGTAAATTTGGGGTGAATTTGGAGGTATCAAAACCAAAGCAAAATATGACGAAATTAAAAATAAAATAGACCCCATAATGTATTATACCATACCTGTTCACACTTAAACACATGACAATGTTGTGGACCTATATTAAAAAAAAAAACTTGTTAAACTTTTTGACATATTTCCATTCTATGGAGGTCAGGTGCGAGCGAACACCCTATAACTTTATTATACCATATTTCCTCAAACTGAAACATAATTATCAAAGTATACTTACGCAGATAGATATGAAAAGTCTTTATTAACGTGTGTGCCTATTTCCATTCTATGGAGGCCAGGTGCGAATGCAAATCCCACAATTTTATTATACGATCCCTATTTAAGTTAAAACATTCTTATCAAAGTATTCTTATGTACATCTATATTAAAACACTTGTAAACGTTTGTTTTTAATTTTTTATTTCCATACTTTGTGGACCAGGCGCGAACGCAAACCCCACAATTTTAATGAACCACCGTTCTGTCAGATCAAACATACCCATTCCTGTGTCTCAATACATATTCTATCATTATATGCAATCAGTTTAAAATAGTCAACCATATAGGAGCCTATTCGTGACCACACACACACACACACACACACACACACACACACACACACACACACACACACACACATTCAGCTTTAGATTATAGATATATATGGGTTTCTCGTTTTTTATTTACAAAATTTTAGGTAAGCTTTTCTCTTTTCATCCTAAGTAGGTAAATTCTCTTTTTAAATTGAAGACTTTTGAGAACTCGGCTTATGCAATTGCTAAGCCTATTTAACTATTTTATTCTAGGCTTTTTTTCTCTCTCTCATCTGTATATAAATGGATTCTCTTTTGTAGTCATAAACTTTTTAGAAGTCGGATTATATAGATGCTATGTCTGCGAGAATTTAAACTGCATTCTTTATTTTTATTTTCACATTTTTTAAAATTCAAAGCTTCTTTAGACTATATATATATGTGAGAGTAAGAGATAAAGATGGCGATTGCGTGTATTTATGTGTTAGAAAGAGAGAAAGCGAGAGAAAAAGATGCGACGTTTGTGAGGAAGAGACTGGAAGAAAGATAAGAGGTTATCCAGCGAAGTCGATTTCGGAATCTGTCAGGACAGGAAAAAAAAGTGCGCTGCCCGTTAACTCTCCAGATATGGCAGCCGTTTTCCCTATTATAACAAATCTGACTCATATTTATTTATTTTTTCACATAGGTATCACCACTTATCAAGGCCCAGAGGCCACTCGAGAATAAAGGTTATCCTAGGAGCATTCCGAAAATAATGCCTGCTATGTTTTATCCCGTCCGAATGCATCAGAGGCGGATTGCGAACTGCATTGGTGTGATGACTGAATTCATGCATTCATGGCCTAAAAGTTTCATGTCTCTGTTGGAGATATTGACAGTGTAAGAGACGTACATCAGAAGCAGAGATGTTTCATTGAATTCCTGGCAAAAGTGCATTGAGGATGGCGGTAAGTATGTAAAAAATTAATTCTGAATTATAAAAGATCTTTCATTTTAATAGTATTACTCCCGTCTTCGTAACACTTCACATGTGTGAATTAAATTAAAATAAGTAGCTTTACATTTGAAACGATACTCGTAGGAAGCGGATAGCATTTGGAGGCAGGTATTTCGTGATCGGTAGAAAGATTCAATTATTTTTCTAGCCTCCTGAGTACAAACTGAAATGTACGTTTTCAATGGGAATTTTAGAATATCTCAAATAATAATTATAAGAAAAGAATTGTAAAAT
This sequence comes from Euprymna scolopes, assembly GCF_053919585.1. Taxonomy (NCBI): domain Eukaryota; kingdom Metazoa; phylum Mollusca; class Cephalopoda; order Sepiida; family Sepiolidae; genus Euprymna; species Euprymna scolopes. Next base: position 90,154,971 of record NC_136488.1, read on the forward strand.
TTTAAAGAAACAAAATCAACGCTTTTTATGAACAATAAATTCATATAAATATGTGAATAGACAGAGTGGTTACTTGAAACGTTGAACTTTTTTAAACAGTAATTTATTTTTACAAATGCCAGAAATTCGTTTATCTTCTTTTTTTTGTGTTTAGACCTGTTCTTTTTTGCTAGTAACAGTTGCTGAATGACAGCCTGGTTTTAAAGCTGCAACCACATCATAAAATTTATTTAACCATAGAAAAAATTAAGCAACACAGCTAAACATTTTGTCAGTCTCTAAGTGAAATTTTCACTATGGAAGAGAATAATTATTTGCTTTTTTAAAGTCTGATATAATACGGATGTCAAAATTGAAGAGGTGAAAAAGACAGACGAAATAAAATTCAAACCAAATAAAATTTAAGCAGCAAAATTTACAATCTAATATTTCCCGCTTTTCTATTGTCCATCGTCCAAAGTCCCCGGCTTAACATTCATTGGCCACACAAGTCAGAACAAATAGATTGAGTACATTGCCAAGACTGCTGCAAAGAAATTGGTTTCCCGCTACCGTGCTAGTAAATTATACCAAAAAGTACCCTATCTTTTTACAAAGACACACTTAATTATGCATGGGGTATTGTTTCCAAATCTGAGTTAGTGCATCTAACAGCAGTTTCACACTTTAGGCGAAGTTTAAAAAAGAAGACTAAAATCTAACCAATAGAGACTGATCTAAAAACCGTAGTTTTCTCTCACTCAAAAACTAACGTCATTTTTCATCGTTCTACTTCTGTTTTGTTCACGGCGTTTGACCTCGGCTTCTTAACTTTACATTTGCTGTCTCTGAGTTTCAATCTGCAGATCTAGGTTATCTTGACACGCACTAAATGTAAGCCTTGTCAAAATTCACATTAGCTAACTTAATCGCCCCTGACGTCTTCCCAGACAAAGACATTAAAATGCCTTCAAGATTGTGTTTTTGTAAATGCTGCTTCTGCTGTTAAAAATAAGTTTACATTACTATATATTTAGCTTAAAATTTATGTAATTTATAGTTTAATAACGAGCAAAGAATATGCGACATTATGTAATGTCTGCTTGGGCGATATGATTTCATCAAGTAATAAACCCGATCAAAATGTCTTCCATTGATAAAAACGACATTTTATGACTTGCAATGTAAACATTTCTATTACGAATGCTGTTCAGCAGTCGACTATACAGCAATTATATATACACCATGGTTGGCATATCTTCAGAATGAAGAACAGGGAGCCTGTTCCTAAACAGTATAAGAGACACTTTTCTCCTTCTTGCAACCGCTTTCTCACAGAAAAGACATTGCGAGTCTATATCTACTCTATTCTTATTTTAATTACAGGTGCTCGAACTTCAATCTGTGATCCCCTGCAGAACTTTTGAAACAAAAGTTCCTCTATTTACAATGCCTTTCTACAATTTACCTTAGTATTTATCTGTGCCTAAATCCAAGCGCAAATCTCATGAACAAATCTTTATAAGAACTGCCCACCTGAGAAACTTTACCGCAGGTCTGCTTTCCAGCTGATTACAACATGGTCGTCTTCAAGACAAACAAACTTCATTCTGAACCACATTCTAAAGTAATCAAATTTTATCCACCCACTTCCGGTGATCTCTACGCTGTTCTCTCATTGGCCACCTTACACTCATAAAATCTTATAGAGTGACCTTCAGGCATTGATAAGTGGTGACGTACTTCGTAAAAATTAAAAACAGAAAACTATAACATATAGGACAACATATATTGTACAGAGAAATGTTACAGTACAATAGTCTCGGACCGAAATTTTATCATCGGCTCTCAAAATCGAGATTAGAAATTTCCTTAAATAACGTTTTCCCTATTCATTCCGATATAAGGCTAGGTCTGTGCAGTTCCAGGAGGTCCACCTTCCCACGCCTTACATAAACTATTTGAAAAGGCGTTATGGTTTTGGGAATCACCTGAGACGCTCCGCTGGAATGCCGATGGGATTGAACAGGCATCTTTTGCAGAGTCAGAGGACTAATCCTCTGGAGCATGGACTTTTTCAATCGCACTTTTCAACGCTAGTGTCACAATTCTTGCGGTAGGAGAGAACTAAATGTTCAGTACAGTAGCCGTGCGAAAATACTAATACAAAGAAATCCATCGAGACGAACCAGAATAAGAATGCCAATTATAGCCTGCCAATCTAGAATAGGAGTATGTCTATCTGTTATACAGAGAATGGGGGGACCAAAGGAAGAGCGCCTCAAAAGGATAAGGAACCTAAAAGCGGAAGTCACGAAATTATGTCACTTCCTAGCGACTCCAACAAGTCAAGATGTAGGATGCGGATGTCCCAGAGTTTCATTTCGTGTTTTCTTCTTTTCTTTAATACCTTCGACTGTTAATCAAGCAAGAATAATGGAGGAATACAGAGAGAGAGAGAGAAAAAGAGAAAGAGAGAGAGAGAGAGAAAGAAAACGCGGGAAGGAGAGCGAGGGTGAGAACGAGAAAGAGAGCGAGAGAAGGAAAAGACGAAAGCTATATAAAAAGCGTCTAAAATCCCCACTCGGCCAAAATTATATAAATGGCTCTCGTCTCGAAGAAGCACCTTTCTTTCACAGGGTTCTGAGACTGAACTTTACTCTTGATCTGAAACAGAAGACTCGCTAAAAATTTATTGTCAAAGTCGCTGTTACAATGGTTGAATTTTTCTACTGCTCCATTCACAACAAAAACATGTCTAACTACAATCATTGTAAACAATCCATGTGTGACTAAATGTAAACAAATTCTCTGAAGTGTTTCTTCCTTAGAACTGTCTGAACTCTAAACCGCGCAACTGCTTTCAAATTGACCACAAGAGAAAGGCAAGATCCTTGTCTCACGCTTCCTATACGACTTTCCACTCAGCTATTGGTCAGCGTTTGGTTGAAAATCCATATTGTTCCAGTAACTATAAAACAGAGCAGTTTGAGGGCCTCCATAGAACGGATTTTTATGCAAATATGCTTCAATTCATATTTATATGCTTCTTTAATGCATTAATCTGCAAAATTTATTATATATTTTTCAAAGCTCTCTCTCCTAATGAGAAAAATTGCATTTTTCGAAACTCCGTGGAATAAGAAATCTTAATTAATTTTCAATAAGATTTTTTCTATTATATATATATATATATATATATATATATATAATTATTTAAATTAGTTGTTTAGTTATTATAGAAAATTTTAATTAGATATATAATTATAGTAAATGGTTATATCTATATATATATATATATATATAAGATGGCGTAATAAATTGAAAAATAATTCCAAATTCTCTTCCAATTTTCAGATTTTGTAATCATGTCCATATTCCTTTATTTTCTTTTAAATTTCAGAAGTTTCGTTTCTTCTGATGAGTTAATAACGGAATAAATAGAAAAAAGATTTACGTAATAATTACATTAATTACTTTGCGCCACCAAAAAGGGTGTGTAAAGATATTATGCATTTCAATGTGCAAAGATAGTAAACATCTTTAACTTTGGAATATAGATATTTGTCATTTATTTGTATATGTTCTATAGTTACATCGAGGTTCATAAATAAAAGGTCTAATATAAATGAAAAGTAAAATATTATTGAATAAACATATTCCCCTCCCATATATATATCTATATATCTATATATCTATATATCTATATATATATATATATTTCCATAACGGCAATTCATTCTTGTATTCAGTAGTAGCAATATTAACGGTAAAATAAGTAACACCCTCTTAAAATCAATAAAACAACCCAGAAATTAATCTAGTTTTTAAAAATTAAATTAACAACTTGGGGACTGTTAATCCATATAAATATTAATTCAATTGATTTTGTCATCTGACACCCTAGGTTGGTAGAATCCATGCTGACTTACTTATTCTCCTACTTCACTCCATGGTCTAAGTGTTTTTTACCCATAAATGCAGGAGTAGTAAAACACACTTGGAGCCATGGGTGGTTTTGCTGTCAGAATTATAATTAGAGGACGTAAAATATTTTATTTATTTAGACAACCCAAGAACACAACGCATGAATTATATGACAGGACCAGCATAAGTGATTAATAACAGATGCGGGTTAAACACAACCTATTCCTTTAGATCTAAAACATAATTTATATACTTAATTTGTAAAATAAGCCATTGTAGAAATTTTCTGGACTTATCTGATTAAATTAATTATTAAATCATAGTCGCCTGCTAGTAATCAATGAACCAAAAACACAATCGGCCTGAATTACCTCCCTTTAACCATTATAAGAAACAAAATCGACCCAGTTTCAAACAGAATTAACTAGCAGTACTAAACATAATTGGATTATCTCCCTCAAATCATCCTAAGCAACGACATAAAAACATTTTTCAAGTAGAATAACTATGAATTTTCAGACAGTAAATAGAATAGAACACTTCACCCGAAATGTCCTACAAGGTTTATATATATTTAATACACCCATTTTACTTATTCTCATATTCAATCAAATTCTAAACCTGTAATGGTCTTAAATCCATGTACCAATAGTACGATAATCTATAAACATTACTTGCCACTTAAACGAAACTAAAACTAACCGTAACGTCTTTACAAGGCTGTTACGGCCATAACATAAATATAGAAACAAAATTAAAAAAAACATTTTTACAAAATATCGATCATTGGGAAATTAAGGAACTTAGGAACCCAACAAATGGGATATATATATATATATATATATATATATATATATATACATAAATTCTTTTTTTAAATGGCTCAGGGCTCTCCGTAGAAACTTCACATAACTGTTCTTACATAAGGATGCGAAAATTAGGCGATACATTAATATTTAAATGGACTTTTGCGTAACAACAACCAAAGTAAATGTTTCACGCATGATCTTCTCGTTAGGGATCCCCCTTTTTTCTTTCTATTCAAAAAATGCTACATTACTGACAGTGCGTTTATTCAAAAAGTGTGAAGAAATGCTGGTTTTTGAAAATTTTCAAACGATATAATGCTTGAAATTATCGAACTGGACATTGAAACAATTGTAACGTAAAATGAAATACACTTTTTGTTGCCATCAACACATTGTCTTGAAGTCATGATTTTGGACACTCAGTACATATACATGCATATACATAGATGTATACATATATATATGTATACAGATGTATATATATATGTATACAGATGTATATATATGTATACATGTATACATGTATATATATATGTATATACGCATACATATACATATATCTATAATATAAAGCTGAACGCCTGTGTGTGTGTCTGGTCACGAATAGGTCCTTATATGGTTGACTATTATAGAAAACTTATCACATATAATGATAGAAGATATACAGACACAGGAATGCGTATATTTGATCTGGCATAATGATGATTCATTAAAATTGTGGGGTCTGCGTACGTGCCTGATCCACAAATATGGAAATAAAAATTTAAAGTTAAAAAAAAAACGTTTACGAGTGTTTTTTGATATAGATACACATAATACTTTGATAAGTATGTTTTAACTTAAATAGGGGCAGTATAATGAAATTGTGAGGTCGGCGTTCGCGCCTAGCCTCCATAGAATGGACATAGGCACAAACTTTAATAAAGATTTTCATATCAATCTGCGTAAGTATACTTTGATAATTATGTTTCAGTTTGAAAAATTTTTGTATAATAAAATTATGGGGTGTTCGTTCGCGCCTGACCTCCATAGAATGGAAATATGTCACAAAGTTTAACAAGGTTTTTTAATATAGATCCACAGAATATTGTGATAAGTGTTTCAGTGTTAACAGGTATGGTATAATAATTTATGGGGTTTATCTATTTTATTTTTACTTTCATCATACTTTGCTTTGGTTTTGATACCCTCAAATTCGAAGCTATCTCTTTAGAACTCTTCCTGTTCATAACCTATCATATTTTCATAAATCAGAGTCCATTTTCTGTATGCTGTTTTTGAACCCAGTCAACGACGGATACTTTTGCTAGTATGTATATATATGTATATATATGTCTATAAATATATGTCTATATATATGTATATATATGTCTATATATATGTATGTCTCTCTCTATATATGTATGTTTATATATATATGTATGTATATATATATGTATGTCTATATATATATGTATATATATGTATGTATGTATATATATATGTATGTCTATATATATGTATGTCTATATACATATATGTATGTATATATATGTATGTATATATATGTATGCATATATATACATGTATATATATGTATTTATCTCGATATATATACATATATATGCATATATATGTATATATACATGTGTATATATGTATATATATGCATATATATGTGTACATATGTGTATATATGTATATATATATGCATATATGTGTACAGGTATGTATATGTATATATATATATGTATATATATGTATGTATATTGTCGGTAGGAGTTTCTAAAATCGCTGAATTCCTTTGGATAACTTTAAACTCTCCTCTTTATCTATACTCTACTGTGTTTTTATTGTTTTTGTCCTACTTTTATTTCTAAGATGGCGTCTCGGATATTTCTCACGTTGTGTCAGATATCTTAGGAGAAATTTTTCATTGATTACAATTAAGTTTTGTCGAGATTCATTTTCATCACAGGCGATATAAGACATTTTTACAGTTTATTTATTTTTTTTACTTATTTTATCCTATGACGTTTTTATGTTTGCGGCTGATTCATTCCAATCACGTGATTTCTGTTGATCACCCAGTATTTTCTCATTTTTAAAAATAATTTTTGTGATATTTATTTTCTTTTCTTTTGTTACACTCATGCGTCCATCTCCCAAACCGTCTTTATCCACTATAACACAAACGTATATATATATATATATATATATATATATATATATATATATATATATATATATATATATATATGCACAGGGTGTCCAAATGGGTCTGACAAATTCATAAGTAAAAGAAAAATTCAATACAAATAAAATATTTTTTAAATGTTCGTAGAATGCCATTTTAATTTAATTGGGTCACAACTCATTAATATCTGTTGTTAAGCATTTTTTTAAGGAAATGTTACCGAATCATTTGATTTCTTTGCGTGGTGATATTGGTTGGCCCGCAAGATCGCCTGCCATTTCTTTCTTGTGGGAATATTTGAAGTCAAAAGGATTCAGCCATCGTCCACGATTACTTGAAGAATTAAAACGATCTATTCGCTCTCAAATTACTATTCCACCCGAAATGATCCATCGAATTATTAAAACTTTCCGTGAACGTCTACAATCGTGCATTAGCAATCATGAGAAACATTTGACCAAATTAATATTTAAGGCTGAAATAAGATGGCATTCTACGTACATTGAAAAAAATATTTTTTTTTATTCTAATTACATTTTTTTTGCCAACAAATGTGTCAGATCATTTTAGGACACTATATATAGACACACATTATATATATATATATATATATATATATATATATATATATATATATATATATATATATATATATATAATTATTTACTATTATCACTAAATACCTACATACACTAGTGCTTCATCATTTCGGGAATCTCCAGTGAAGGGGGTCACGCTTAACACGAGTTAATAGATTCGAATATGGTGACACAAGCCATCTCTGGCTTGATTAGCAAAGACCTATCCATTCGGTTTTCGTTAATCACGTGAAATAACGTTGAAATTAAATATTTAATTTTTGAATGTTTTTTTTACGTCAGTCAGAGTGATCTAATCATATGATGATCCATGCATATATATATATATATATATATATATATATATATATATATATATATATATATATAATGATTAGCAATATTTATTTATCCATGAAATTCAAACAAATGAATTCTAATAATGAACAATTATTAATCAATATATTTTCGAAGATATGCTATCTTCATCAGCTGACAAACATTAGTAAAAACATTCGAAACATTAGAAAAACTCGTTTTGACGAATGTTTATCTGCTGATTAAAAGAGCTATCTTTATAATCCAGCGATCTATTCGGCACCGTTAACCGCGAGAAATGCTGTTGAATTTAAATATTTATTTTTAAAATTCTTCTTAACGTCAGACACAGTGATCTAATCATCTGAGGATTTGCACAGAAGAGCTAAATTTACAGACTTATATTCAATTGAAAGTGCTCACCTTATATATATATATATATATATATATATATATGTGTGTGTGTGTGTGTGTGTGTGTGTGTGTGTGTGTGTGTGTGTGTGTGTGTATATATGTACTTTCATTATACCCTGAGTAAGTTAAAGAGTAAAACATGCTCTTTTTCAAGGGATAAACAACTTTCAAGTGGTAAGGACAATAGCGAAAGAAAATTACCTGTGGACAAACGCTTCCGACTTAGCTCATGGCTGAAATGAATTTAGAAAGAAAATATTCATTCGATGAAAAAATAAACGATCAATAATAAATGCAAGATTTGACTTGAATACAAAGCAATATCTCTAGGTGAAGGCCGGGTGCGCTTACTTGTGAAGCATACGTTTATCCCTCCTTTTTATGGAAGAAGCAGACAAGTATAAGTGCACCTTTCATTGAAGCGCAAAGAAAACTCTTCTGTTTCTCTTACAATCCATTTTTCCTTTTTAACGGACTAGTTTCTGAACATTCTATTCGAGTATAAAAAGAAATTTGCTGTAATCGCGAACGATTATCTCGTCGATTAACATGTCACCTATCTTCCCCGAATAGCTACATTTACCAGCACCTCGCAGCACACGACCTCCCCAAAACTGAATTTGGAGACATACTATTATAAAACACTGTCATTCTAGCTGTCTCGCACGGTGATGTACGCCTCCCGATTATTGAAGCCTTGTTAATTCGTATTAAAAAAAAACAACGATCAACCAGGCTCAGTACGAAACGGGTGGTACGCTTAAATGTTTTTAAGTATTTTAAGTATTATAAAGGATTTTAATCGTCTTTCTAATCAACTCACCATTTAATTTTTTATCACTCACCTGAAATGACCTATGGAGGTCGAAAACTTCGCGAATACAGAAAATTTGTTTTTACACTTGAACAGAATGTTCGGAAACTAGTTCGTAAAAAAAATGGATTGTAAGAGAAACAAACAAGAGTTGTCTTTGCTCTTCAATGAAACATGCATAAAAGAGAAAATGCGCCCAAGTATGCATATATATATATATATATATATATATATATATATATGTGTGTGTGTGTGTGTGTGTGTGTGTGTGTGTGTGGGTATACAATAAAAATTACATGATCCAAGATGGTAAAACTAATGTTATAAATATTAAAAAATTAATATTTATAAAGTAATCTCAACCAGCTTAATCAGATTAACTATTTGCTCTTATATGTGTATATAGATATTAATGATGTGACAATTCCAATATTTTTCTTGATTTAGATACAATTATCGATTTCATACTGAATTCACGATTCACATGTAATTATCGATTCCGATTCTTTATAAATCTCTAAATATTTAATTATAAAGTTGGTATTTCACCAATTACTCTAAAACTACTAGCTAAATATGAATATATTTCATCAAACATAAAATACACATAGATTTAGCTTTACTTTTTACTAAATATCAATAAATATTTAATCTTTTATTCTTAATACCAGCAATGGAAGATATTGTTACAAACAAAATCAAATAAAAAGACATAAGTAAAGGAATGTTTTTTAGCATCAGAAAATATTTTTAAAATATCCGATTTTGATATCGATTCCGATACCCAATAGATTCTTATTTTTCCGATCCTATTAATCACCCCAACACTAATAGATCTGCTCTATTTTGTATGCTTTCAATTTAATTGAAGTTCTCAGAAATCAAGAAAGCATTCCTGGGACTGACACTTAATTACTGTACAAGATACATAGATATTCGAACATTCATTTAAATTTACCTTTACCTGTTAAATGTTGGGTTTATAAAGTTTTTAAGACCATTAATTTTTTCTACCTTAAATTGACCAGTAAACTTGTGTATAGTGTACTTTTCTTACGGTTATAACAGATTGTAGGACAACAAATTGTTTAGTCTAGTGGAATATCTAGTTACGTGTTGTTATTTGGCGAAGTTGCAGCAATCTTCGTATGAACTGGTGTTTAACTGTCCGGAGGAATCTTATTTTAGTTTCAGATACTATGTTCCTTAATATTTGGTCAGGGTTTACGTGTAATGGAAAGTATCCTTTCTGCAAGGATATCCTGATAAAGCCCTATACAGAGACCATAGACACTTGTGGATGATGTCTTGTAGGCATTCGAATTCGGTTCAGTAGGTATTCAATTACTTTATACTAGTTTTCAACCTCTGTCAAATATCTCTCACATTCATCCTCATTAACATACAAACGAACACATACAGATATTTCCAAAAAAATTTTTTTTCATCATTCGAGGGACGAAAATTGTAAGATAAAAGGCAGGAGGTATAAGTGCTTGGGGTTCGTCGGAGCACATTCCAATAAAATACTTGTAAAGCATGCACAGGGATGCAACATTTCGGCGATGGGACAAAGGTTAGAATTTAGTTGATAGTGTGGAGTATATTAGGTTAGCGTCTCTTTTTTTTAACCTTGTCCAAGAATGAAAGACTATTGGCATATGCACCATTCGAAATGTGGCAAAAATACTGTATGCATGTACGACTGGTGGCTTTGTAAGTGTATAGAATACTCTCAGATGTGAGTAACTTTCTCATATGGCAGAGAGAACCTATATCTGCATATCTATATATCTACAATTATATAAATGCAATATATAATTGTGTATATATTGCATATGTGTGTAATTCGTTCCTAATAGACTCCGAAACGACTGAACAGATTTTCTTTAAAATTTCACAGAACTTTAGTGTTTAAGTCTGGTAGTGATCTTAATAAGGTTTGTCTCAGAATACACCCGATAATTATCGATAATCGAAACCGCTATTTTAATTTATCTATTATCGGCAAAGCCATTTTCCATGTCGTCGCTTAGCAACAATGATAGATCAACGGGCCGTGAAATTTTTACCGTGGTTACGTTGATATCGTGTTGTTTTTTTTTTTTTTTGCATGACGTGTTCTGTAGGTTCAAACCCCGCACGTAAATTTATTAATGTTTTTTGTTTTGTTAACTCGAAAGAAGTTTATATAAAATAATTTTATAAAAAAAAGCAGTAGGTTCTCTACAGTGCAATGTAGAAGAACATATATTTTGGACTAAGTTACTGCATGGAAGCATGTGAAGCTTCCTCCCGGGCGATTTCATGGATTTTGATGACAATAAAAATATAGGAGTGTGAAATATTCGTTGATAATCAGTCAATCCCGGGCAACGTCGGGTTTCCCTCCTACTATATATATATATATATATATATATATATATATATATATATATATATATATATATAGAGAGAGAGAGAGAGATCATCCCTTGTTAATAGATTCTTATTATTATTACATACTTTGCTTCATATTTTCTTGAGTGCTTTATTTGTTCTCAGTTATTTTATTCACAATTTGGTAGTTTATATCTTAATATCTTTTGCCGTTTCCTTGGCTTAACTCTCTCTCTCTCAAATGAGGAAAATGTGTTATACAAGGTCGGGTTTTCATGTAAGACCCCTTACTAGCAAAAACAGGGGCACTCCAGATTGGAACAAAAATAAAGATAGCCTCAATATAGAATAAAGTAAGTCAGAACAGATGCTACACTTTCTTAGTAGCCAAAGGACAAAAGAGTAGTTTTTTTGTCGGACAATATTTTTATCTGTAGCTTCTCTTGTGCCTTTTCTTCGTGAATTTTAATCAACAATCTTCGTTCGCTCAAATCTCGCGGCTGGAAAAAAAAATCCTTTACCTTTCAATTTAATTCATTCGTTTTCTTCAAATATCTTCTACCTTTTCTTGCCTCTTTGCACCGATTCACTTTGCAAGACAAGTAGAAACACTTTTTTTAATGGTTTTTGGTGTATGTTTTACTCGCTGGAGAATCCGCCTATCACAGGTAATAAAGTATCACTATAATCTCATAAACGACTCTCCTTAAATATCTTAATAGCCTTTTACCTAACTGAGGATCTACATTTTGATAGCGATAACCGCAATTCTCTCAATAAATCTAATAAACTTGACGGAAGTATTCACTCTAAACTCTGTACGATTTTTCTGTGAATCTACCTATCCTTCTTTCCCCCCCTCTCTCTCTCTCTCTCTCTCTCTCATATATATATACTTTGCTTACGTAAATATGTATACACACATATCTGGTACCAGATACGGCTGTCTGAAGATATTGGCTCCCTGAGCTGAAATGCACCTAACATTGATGCTTTTTGTTTTTCTACTTCATGTTGCACCACATAATTGTGTTCTGCAAAAAAAAAAAAAAAAAAAAAAAAAAAAACTCACCTTTTCTACCTTTTCCCTCTTTCCATTTCCCCTTTTTATCTCCCCCTCCTCTTCACTGGTTTCCTAACTTAAAATGTACCAAACATTAATACTGTAACGCATTTTCCTCTCCCATTGCAAAACTCATTCATGTTCTGCAAGACAGGGAACAAAAACGACAAAATCCACTATAAAACAACCAAATTAAACACAACAAACTAGCGATTGAAGATTCAAAGAGCTTGAAGAATAAAAACCTTCTACAAAATAACTGGATGCAATATGAATACCATTTCCAAAATAGCTGTATTCGACATTAAATAACCCTAAAAGGGTTGATATGCCGTCAACCAAACAAAATACACACAAACACACACACACACACATATATATATATATATATATATAGAGAGAGAGAGAGAGAGAGAGAGAGAGAGCGAGAAAATGTATCGTTAAATAAAGATATGCCGTCAACCAAACAAAATACACACAAACACACACACACACACACACATATATATATATATATATATATATATATATATATATAGAGAGAGAGAGAGAGAGAGAGAGAGAGAGAGAGCGAGACAATGTATCGTTAAATAAAATGCCATGCAGAGATAATTTATGAAAAAGAGAAAAAAGAAACTAATTAAAAACATAGGAAGACAAAAAAAAAAAAAAAACGCGAGGTTTACCGGCTTGGTCCGGATAACCAAAATCTTAATAGCTCTAATAAACGACGGAATTATATATTCTAACATCTGTACAAAAAATTTTTTATCTACCACTGTTTCGACATCTGTACAATTTATCTCTATAGATAATAAAACTGAGTCGATTATTCGCGACAAGAAAAAAATGATAGCGTTACAAACGCAGACACCGCATATGAATTAAATGTGGACACACTACTAGACAATATTTGATGTAGTTAATTAGTCGGTTTAATTCGTTATCATAAATTATAATAATTCCTAGGAGAGTCACTTTCAAACAAAAAAAAAAATGTCAAACCTTATGCTCGTAGCACGGTATTTACCCACTAATTATTTTCTCCTTTTTTTCTCTCTATATACAACGAAACTGGGAACTATTCCGGATGTGTCACATTTTTTCCAAAAATGCCACCCGTGGTTTTTAATACAGTATGATCAACATTAATTTTTTCGTTTAAATGCTTAAAATAAAGACCTCTCCCCAAAGAAGTTTGCTATATTTAGTTAGTTGTTCGCACATGTTTAACAAATTAAGGTGATATCGGAAAAAGTTAATTTGCAACGGTGAAAAAATCTTATCACCTCCAAACAAAATCACGACATCCTACATCAAGCAATCAGATAATTTAAACCTAACAAGATCTACTTCTTTTTCCAAATATGCCTAAACTTCTTAAGATTAATTTACATTTACAATGAACAAAAATGTTCGGTGAAAATTTGAACAAGTAGCCATTTTCGAAACAGATTAAAAGGGGGGGGGGTGTAATTCTACAGAACTTGAACCTAACTGGATCTTTTTTTTTTTCTTAACTGACCCAACGGAGAAAAATCTTCGCAGTGTTCGTTTCGAATATCTGAATCAAACAGCATTCTTATTCTAACTTTTCCTTCTTTTGATTCGACGTTTTACTCATAGAAATATGTGACTTAAAATAAATCGCAGATACAAAGTTAGTAGCACCGCCTCTTTTTATAACACACTGCGCGATTAAAACCTATTCTGTATTTTCACCTAACAATTTAATAATTCGACGTTTTTTCTACGCCATATATAATTTAAGAAAATCATATATTACATAATTAGTCATTTTTTTTATTTACACACCGCGCAATTTAAGCATAGTCTGTATTTTCACCGAACAATTGAATAAAACCATATCGTAACAGTCGGCGTCACATATCACTTCACAAATGAATACTTATGTAGAGTACGGAATCTGCTAAAATAATAACCGCAGCGGTTTTTGCAGTTTTGAATTATGGATCATCAACTAACATTTTCATACAAACTCAATACCGTATAAAGCTACATTTAAACGTAACATATTTTCTAAAAAAAAAACCGCGTGTCCACTAATAGTCAGTATGCAAGTCTCCTAAACCTTTTTCTCACAACTTGCCCTGAGCTATGTTTATCCTCTGCTCTGCCTCCACTGGGATCTTCCGATCACTCGGTTGTCTCAATGAAGATTAAAACAAAGTGCAATAAGTCCACTGACTATCTTTATCAGTATATCGGTAGTCTACGGTTTCATAATTCAAAAAGAAATTCAAATAAAAACCTTACAGTCAGCCGTAGTTCTCTCCAGAATGTGCTGCTACCATTTCGAACAACAATCAATATTTCCATTGCTTACCACGTAATAGATGTACTGAGACTAAAACCGACCTTAGGACTGCAAGCAACAACTGTAAAAGTAATAAATAACTAGAGAGTTGTATGCTCAGTCTGTTCAATTCAAAGTAGCTGAGCAACGGCTTGATTTTCTGCCAGTTCTGGCAAATAACAAATAAGAAACAGGGCCCTGAATAGAAGCGTGTGCTCAATCTCAACCACCAACAATGGCCATGAGGTCATCTTGTCAGCATCTGACAAAGAAACACACTTTGCTAAACACTTTGCAGTTAATTCTACCTGATGCAATTAGGGCGGCCAATACACCATATTTTTTCATGCGACATACAAACATCTGGGCATGATGATGTTAAGCTACCATAAAACCTTGATTTCAATAAAGCAACTTGCACCGACTGTATTTCAATTATAGGGCTGGAAAACGTTCAATCAGAACTTGCTCCCATATATACAAAGCTGTTTATGCGTTGTCTTAAAGAGAATTGATTTCCAACACCCTGGATAAACCTCATCAGCATGGTCTGTCTTTAAAAATTCAGGTTATCAGTTATCCCCCTCTTAATACAGACCAATCAGCCTCCTGTGCATCAGGAGTAAGTTTCTGGAATTTGTGTTAAATAAAGAAATAGTCAACAACCTCAGTAAAAATAACCTCTTCAGTGGCATGCAATATGGTTTCCATTCTGCTAGATCTACAGCAGATGTGCTAACAGTAATATCTCATACGATTAGCGAATCTCTCGACATAGGCTTCCTTTCAAGAGCAATTGCTCATGAGATATCAAAAGCCTCATAAAGCTCTACTCCATAAAATCCCCACTATGGCATAGCTAGAAAAGTCTCAATTATTAAATCATTTCTATCTGATAAGTTCATAAGAGTAGTGGTTGATGGACTGAAATCAGAAGCTCACAGTATTAATGCTAGAGTCCTTCAGGGGTCGATCCTAGGTCCAACTCCCTTCCTGATCTACATCAATGATCTCTCAACTCACATCCTAATATCATTCGTAGACATTTATGCTGACGACACTACCCTCTATGATAACACTTAAAACGCCGTAAACGAATAAGTTCTGATTTTCTCTCTTCTGATCTTGAGCACGCGATGCAAAGAGGAAAGACGTAACTTCTGGCATCAACTGAACTGAATAGCACTTATCTCGCGGAGGTTCCATATTTTGACACGCTTCTAGGTATGACGTTTACTACTGATCTGAAATGGAACACGTACATCAAATCCGTTGCAAAGGTCGCAAAAAATGTTGGGATAATTCTACCGCTCTATTAGATATCTCATTGCTGATGCAATTCTCTACCTGTATAAGAGAAAAGTTCGCCCGAGGATGGAGCACTGTTGCCACATCTGGGCAGGAGCTGCTACATAACTTTATCCTGCCTTGACAGAGTTCAAAATAGACTTCATAGCCAAGTGGAGGATTCCCTTTGCTCTTCCTTGCAACCCCTTCCTAAAAAACAGACGGTGCAAGCCTTCTCAGCTTTATCGTTATTTTAATGAAAAGTGCTCGCCTGAGCTCCAATCTATGGTCCCCCTGCCTGATTTTCACGAAAAACACTCGTCTAGTTGAAACAACTACAAATATTCCCCCACTGTTTTTATGTGCCTAAAACGTAGATTCCATGAACAAAGCTTAGAACTTTCTTCCGTTTTCCTGCTTTCCAACCGAATACGACTTCAAAGTACAACGTAAACAAGTCCTTGATGAGCCGTTCCTCTTAAGTATTCCAAGTTAGCAAATTTACACTACTAACGATTACTACGATATTTCCCCATTGACTACTGACCACTGATTAACCCTTGCCCTCGATTGACGTCAGGCCCTTGATAAGTGGTGATTCCTTTGTAAAAAACAAAACAAATAACACAGTACGTATTCTACATAAGTACAATAAATTATCTACACCGCTGCAGCCAATAAGGATTACGCATAAATGAAGAATAGAGTGTTCCTCACTTTGTTCAAGTTTAAACAAAATACAAGATTAGTCGTGGTCGCCTTTGAGCGACGCTTACAGTCAGTAAACGACAGTTATTAAGGAAAAAAGTGACCAGGGATAAAGGCCTAAAACCGCAAGTAACCATCTCAAAACAATGGTAGCGCCTAAAAACCGCCGCAATCGACTTTATGCATATCAGTGGCCGCCAGTGCCATAAGATGACAGTAGCGAACTTGAAAGAGCAATGACAAACATGGATGGCGGTGGCAAACACTCAATGACAGTGTCAGACAATTGAAGACAAGCTATTTGCCTACTAGTTCCCGCCAGTGCTCATCAAGAAATGACAATAACTAAATGAAAATTACTATCAATCACTAGCGTAAGACCCACCGACTAATACCGCTCGCCACTGAATGACAGTATCCTACAATGAATGAGAGTGCACGAATATTGAAGACTATGTTTTACTTCGAAGCAACTCAATGTGGCTCGACACTAGCTGTGATCTATAGTGACTGACAATGACACGGGTAAACATCTTAAAACGCCAATAATTACAAAATAATCAAACCAGAGATTTGCCGGTTCCATTCAATTAACCGCAATTCCCCCGATAGATCGAATGATATTGACAGAAGTGTCTCTCTTTCTCTCTCTCTCTCTCTCTCTCTCTCTCTCTCTCTATATATATATATATATATATATATATATATATATATATATATATATATACGAAAAGGAAATACGATACGTATCAGAATATATACGCGGGGCGTGCAATAAGTAATGCCCCTGACCCACTTACCATAGCAGTAGAGCAACGAAACTTGGCACAGTAATTAGTCTTTCTTTACATAGGAACACCCAGAGTTATGCATTTCTCCGATCGTTTGATGCAGCTCTGGAGACCGTTTTTGTAGAACACCCCAGCTTGGTCCTCCAACCACGACGTTACTTCAAAAATCAAGGCTGCATCATCTGGGAAACGCTCTCCTTTCAAAAACAACTTCATGGCTGGAAAGAGGTAAAAGTAAGAGGGTGCAAGGTCAGGAGAGTAGGGGGAATGGGGGATATTTCATAACCACGCACCCGTGTTTCTTATCTGGCGGCATGCGAGCTGGGGACGGGAGCCTTGTCCTGCAGAGGAGGGTACATTTGTTGATCTTGCCCCGCCTCTTGATTTTGATAGCTTCCCTTAATTTCCCCAAAAGTGAAGCATAATAGGCTCCTGTAATTATGGTACCCTTTGCCAGGAAATCTGTCATCACTACTCCGTTCTGGTCCTAGGAGACTGAGCATGACCTTGCAAGCGGAGGGCTGCATCCTTGCCTTCTTTGGAGGTGGTGAGTCCAAGTGCTTCCACTGCATTGACTGGGCTTTGGTCTCTGGATCATAGTTGTGGACCTAAGTTTCATCCTGTGTAATCAGTCTTTTGAAAAACTTTGACTCATCTTCTTGGCACATCTCCAAATTCATCCTCGAGCACTCGACGCGTTCGCACTTCTGGAATGGTGTGAGCAACCTGGGAATCCGTCTGGCAGACACCTTATACATATGCAAATGGTCGTGAATGATAGTTTCCATAGACCCTGTACTAATCTTGACATCTTGGGCTATTAGGCGAATAGTAATGCGCCGATCTTCCAAAATGGCAGCCTCAACTTTACGGACAGATGCCTCATCAATGGCAGAAGGGGGGCGACCAGGCCTGGGAGCTGTTTCCACAGACTTCCGGCCATATTTGAATTCACGATGCCGGCGTTTTACAAGGTCATATGATGGGGCATTATCACATAAGTTTCTTTCATTTCATCAAAAGTCTCCTGTGCTGTGCGTCCTTTCAAATAAAAAAACCGGATCACTGCTCAATATTCAACAGGCTCCATTTCACACCTGACTCAGTTCAAACACCTGTAAAACAGAAACCACAATTAGTTCAGAGCTGTAATTTGCCACATAAACCGTAGAGGTACACATCATTCCACATGCTAAATTTCAGTTAGATCAGACAACTTGAAGTGGGTCAGGGGCATTGCTTATTGCACGCCCCTCGTATATGAGAGAGTATGTAAAAATTAGAGGTAGTAAAATAATTAAACAAAGGAAGAAACATTAAACAAGAGATTTACCGGTTTTGTTCGAATAGCAGCAATTCTGCATATAAATCTAAGAAAATTCCCTCTACCTCCTTAACTTATGTACGAATACATATTAAGCGATTTCTGTTTCTCGTTCCATCTTAATATACACAGATATATATATATATATATATATATATATATATATATATATGCAAATATATATACATACATTCATACGTATATATATATATACGCATCTGCATACACGTATATATATATGTATATCAACATTTATATATATATATATATACGTGTGTGCGTGTATATATGCATAAATATGCGTGTATGTCTATTTATATGTATATAACTATAAAACGCATGGTGTATCATGAAATGAAATTCGGCTGTAGCAGAATATATGAAAATGAAGGAAGAAATATTAGTAAACGGAGGATAAAAATCAAGCAAGAAATTTTTAACTACAATCCTCTCAATATATCTAATAAACTTGACAGAAGTATTCTCCCGCCTTCTAACCTATCTATGATTTTGTATCAATCTGTTCATCTATCTTCCTTTTCCTGTTTTGACATATATATATATATATATATATATATATATATATATATATATATATATATATATATATATATATATATATATCAGGTGGACTAGAACTTTCTTAAATATAGATGACAATATCAAGGCTCAAACAAAACTATTGATCGTAATAAGCACCATCAGAATCAACACACTTTTGTCAACGCAAAAGAAGTGCATTCATGCCAGTAATCTAAAAATCTTGAATTCTGCTGCCATGAAGTCGCCGAAGGTGTTTTTTTATATCGTTTAGATTTTTAAACATATTTCACTCAGAACGGTTTCGAGATGCTTTAAAAAGTGGTAGTCGAAATATTAGAGGTCTGAAGCGTATGGCGGATAAGGCTTTCGTAGCCCAATTCGGTCAACTTCTGCAGGGTCAGTTTAGTAACGTGCGGTCGGGCATATTCTTTGAGATTAACTGGGCATATTTTTTGACTTAGGCTGGGTGTTGCTGTCGAAGTTTCTGATGCATTGTATCTATTTATTGACAGTATTTTTTCACCATAATGGTTTCGCCTGCATTAAAATGTTATGGATTAGACCGGTCGCAGATCACCAAACAGTCTGCATGACTTTCATTTGGCGCAACTCTGGCTTCGAGAAGTGTCCTGGAACTTCGTCGGCGTCTAACCATTGAGCTGATCATCGCCGGTTGTTGTAAATGAACCCATTACTTATCGTAAGTCACAATCCGGTCGAGCAACAGGTCGTTCTTGTTGCGTAAATGAAGGAAAGATGACACTGCATAACGGCGTTTCATTTGGTTGTCATTCAATTCGTGAGGCATTAAGTTTTGTTTTTGTTTTTCCAATCTCTTTTAAGCCGACCACTACGTTCATTATCTTCAAGACTCGTCGCCCTCACGAACTTTTGTAAACCTCCATTGTGCTGTGCGTTCAGATGTTGTTCTTGGTCTAAACACTTCGTTGATATTGCGATCTTTTCTGCTGAGTTGGAATTGAAATGAGAAAATTGTGCGAATTTTCTTTTCCGGACACGGTTATGGTCTTTGGTGTGGTTTCAAGTGAGGGCCACACCATGCCACCTCACATTTTTCGAGTCGGCTTGAAAGTCAACACTAAAGTGTACTTGGATATGCTGAAGAGTATGCTGATCCAATGGGGCAAACAGATGGCCGTAAACGACCCTGGATGTGGCAGCAGGACTCTGCGCCGGCCCACAAATCCAAAGAGACCCAGACTTGGCTTCAGAAGGAGTGCTCTGATTTTGTACCCCTCTCTCACTGGCCCCTTTCCTCCTCCACCTTGAACATGCTGGACTACTTCGTTTGCTCATACGTCGAGAACATTACTAACATCACCTCCCACAACACTAAAGCCAAGGTGATCGACACCATTTACCGAGCTCCCGCCGACGCTTGTTGAAAAAACATGCTCTCAGTTCCGGACCCGTATCAAGGCGATGATTGAGGCTGAAGGCGGCTACATTGAGTGGATGTCAGCTCTACTACATAATCAAGTTATCTGAATTGATTTTTTCAATACAAGTTTTAAAATAAAGCTGTAGCGTTGTTTTCTTTCAGGGTGACAATCAAGGGCGAACTGGAACTTTAAAGCGGCCCAGGAATTATCCTCAGAGGGACCCCAGCCAATTTCATTAAAATGTGCCCAAAGTTACAACTCATCTTACAGTTTCTAGGATATATCTT
Organism: Euprymna scolopes; assembly: GCF_053919585.1. Classification (NCBI taxonomy): domain Eukaryota; kingdom Metazoa; phylum Mollusca; class Cephalopoda; order Sepiida; family Sepiolidae; genus Euprymna; species Euprymna scolopes. The sequence goes on from NC_136488.1 coordinate 90,176,088, forward strand.
ACATATGACAATTTTGCGGATATAACGGATTTGCATGTGCTATTTCTTAAATCATGCTTAGAAATATAATTTGGAAAGGTTTTAAACCTATTAGATGTTATAAATGTGCGGTTTAACAAAGTAGTGTATCTTGTTTCCCATAATAAGGAAAGAAATATGAAAGAAACATGATGTGTTATTAAAAATAACTTCTTTATGTTCATTGTTACAAGCACATTTGCTGACAGTATACCGTTGGCGAGATTGCTCTCTCGAATTCAGTCAGCTAACTGTTGCGACGGGAGGTATTTAGTGATGTTATTATAAATAAATAGTTACATGAATGTTGGTTAAGCAAAGACAAAGAGACAAAAATAGGATATTTAAATATAAAAGATAATTTTATTGATGTGGGCGAAAAATAAAATGAAAAAAAGATTAATGCTCAAAGGGAAAGATTTAAGATTTCGACGCAAAAATTAAAATGTGATTTTTTTCTTTTTTCTTTTTTACATAGGAATCACCACTTATTAAAAGTCACTCGAGGATAAGGCTTAAAGAATGTACAGTGGTAAAAAGGAAAATATAATCGTTTGAAGTGTAAATTTGGTACATTGGATTACTTAAGGAGAACAGCTCATCAAGAACTTGTTTACATTGGACTTGAAGACGGCCATATTGTAGTCAGCTGGAAAGCAGGTAAATGGAAGAGAGTTCCACAAGTGTGCAGTTCTACCAAAGAAATTTTGTTCATGAATCTACATTTAGGTTTAGGCACAGATAAAGAGTGGGGAAAATTATTGATAGTGTTTATAGTCAAACGCGTATTTCTCGTAAATGTTTGGTAAGGTGGGCCGTAGATTGGATCTCGGACGAGCACTTGCCATGAAAATAACGATAAAACAGAGACATGCTCGCAACGTCTCTTCTGTGAGAAATACGTTTAATGGAAGAGATATGGGCATCTCCCAGTAGTTTACGAAGTCTATTTTGAACTCTGTCAAGGCAGGATAAGGTCTTCCTAGCAGCTCCTGCCCGGATGTGATAGCAATATTCAATCCTTGGACGTACCTGGCTCTTGTATAGGTAGGGAATTTCATCAGCAGGTAGATATCTACTGGATCGATAAAAGGATACGATCATTTTTCCAGCGACATTGGCAAGGGATTTGATGTACGTATTCCAGTTTAGATCAGGAGTAAAGGTCAAGCCCAGAAGCTTGTCTAAACATGGATCCTTTCCAAGACGAGAGCCATTCATTTCAATTGATGCCAGGTGGGGACCAGAACGTTATTTATGTTGCACTCATTAGTAAGAGGCGCTTAAATGTGTGAGTGAAATGAGCAGACAAAAATAAATCTGTCGAATGAAAATGCTTTTTAATGTTTGGGTGAAAATAGATTTCCTCCGAAAAATGTTTTGTCATGGACGAAGAATAACTATGCGAGTTTTTTTTTTGTTTGTTTAATTAGAATTAATATATTTTAGTTCAGTTAGAAAGGGAAAGATAGCAGTAGGACGTCATTTGTAAATCATAGTAAGCGATGCTGATTGATTGTCGGTTGCTTTGTCTACGCTGTTTTATGAATGAATTACGTTTTTGACGATGTTTTGCTGCTGTTTATTTTGAGATATTTTCAGTATTTTTCATACGGTTAAATGTGCGAGTCCAGCTTTCAAATTATCGTTAAAAGATCAAACTGGAATTCTTTGTGGTGTTTGATTTAAAGACGAAAAAATTATATTTAGTTTATGATGGTCGCTATTGATGGTTAAGTTTGTTGAGTGTTGTTTTTATGTATCAACTCGATTTGAATAAACCTCAAATATGCAGTTTCGTTTAACCAATTACAAGTGCCAGAACGTTCACTACCAAAACAGGGCGCGCAATACCGAATCCGATGCCTACAATGTTGCTTCTACTTTCCTCCTTTTCATACTGACGGACACATGTGTATGTCATAAAAATAGTATAGGGCTCGGCAAACGAGGATTATGTGTAATACTGGCCGCACATACACACAGCAGAGTTCATATATATATATATATATATATATATATATATATATATATATATACATATTTTCGGATTAACAAAAGAGAAACAAGCTAATACATACACGTTTACAATGTCACATACGGCTCCGGCCGAAATTAACATCTATATTTAAATTATTTTTAGAGACGAAAGAACTTTCTTCCACCAAGAACGTTCTTCGAACGCACATTCATTTCGAACTCTTATTTTTCATCGTTGTCAATCAAGTTGTCAATAAAAATGGATTATGTTTAGTATGGATATCCTTTGTTATTATTTCTTTCGATACTCCCCTTTTCTCTACAATATCTGTCTAACGGTTGTGGACATCATAAGTTTTAATTCTTATTAATCCCTCGTCGCCAGTGTTGGAATCGTTAGGAGCCACGAAAAAAGACAACATTTGATATTTAGCGGAAACAAAATATATTGGATAGAAAAACAAATGCAACAAATAGTTAGTTATACGCCAGTCCGACTAAATTAAGAATAACAACGCAAATGCAACACAATAAACAATTTTCTTAAAGCGGTAATAATTAAAGATGTCTAATACTGAAGTGGAAATATATTTATCATTGTGGTTTGAGTTGTCCCCCTTTGCAAATTGGCTGTCTATTTCTCACCATCAAAGTGTGCAGAGAAATCTTGGTCCTCTATCGTGCAACTTTTCCTCAATGGCGTCAACAGACAGTCGATCCTCCCCCCGCATCTCCAGATATAGGGCCAGAGCATCACCATCAAGATACAGCGGTATCAAGCTGGCTACATCAGCAGATTCTGTCCCCAGGGAAACCACTGCGCCGGTGGCTACCCCACTTATTCGATGAAGGGTATGTCACCACAAGTAGAGGTGACCCTAAATGGACGAAGTGCAAAAGCCCTTGTCGACACGGGCTGTACTTCAACAATTGTCATCAAAGACATGGTTGACACATTCAAGGGAACCAGCAGCATTACGGCAGTTGACGGCAGAGAGGTGAAGTGCAATTCAAACCACAATTATCAACAACGAACTTATGTTTTACCTGACTGGTTCAAGACACAAATGCCTAACACTGAAAGACATATTCTCCAGGTCTTAAAGAAGTCGAGGAAAGCAATATTATCCGTAAAGTGGACACCACACTACTAAGTTTCGTACGAATATTAAAATATTACAGTTCGTAATTGTTACGAACAAAAACTATTTGTGCAAATAAGATACTTAATTTAATAAATGTGACGTAACAGCAGATACATACAGACACCACAGTTCCATTATGATAAGAATAAAGATAACGTATTTTTGTTTTGCCTTTTTGTTCTACATTAACCTTTCAATATTTGTTAATGCTTCTTTTTGCATCGTTTATCTTGTGTTTCTTTTCGGTTGTTTGTTTGCCTACGAGCCTGACACCGCGAGAATCAAATCAAACTTCATCTTCTCCGAGCCGTTCAAAGTCGCCCGTTCCCCGAAAATAAACATAAAACATAAGACAAAAAAAAAAGAAAACCAAAAACTCTAAAAGTCAGAACCAATCCCCTTAAGATTCAACCCAATATCTCCTCTGGCGTTTTCCGTAATGCAATTCCCACCAGATAAGGGAATCGTCTCAAAAAAGTTAATCTCGTCTTTCTTCCAAAACTACTCTGTCTCTCTCTCTCACTATATATATATATATATATATATATATATATATATATATATATATGTGTGTTACACTCTCTCTCACACACATTTACATATATACATGTATATATGTAAACATACATATATATATATATATATATATATAAGGAAAGGGATAGAAAAAGTACAGAAAAAGAATAAGTATAAACAGAAGTAAGTAATAGTTAAGAAAGGAAAATATTCCTTCCAAACAGATTTATACGCACATGTTTTCGTATGCGTGTGGTTTTTTGTGTGTACTTATATGTATATATTCATTCCTATACCTGTATGTATATATATACATGTTTGCATATATACAATAATATATATATATATATATATATATTCTTATTTTACACAAACACATAAGCGAACTCATATACAGATACGTGTTTATAGATACACATATGCACACATTTATATATATATATATATATATATATATATATTTGAATGTATATAGATATAGGATTTGTGAGGGAGAAAACACCAGTAAGAAAGTGGGAGAGTCAAGAGTTACGCGTGGAAGTAGGTGAGCATAGCGCTCTGTTTTCGTAAGGAGATCTACATAAATCTGATATCTTAGATGCCTCACTACTTCAGATAAAATCAAACAATCATGTTAAAAAACAATTCGCGAAATTGAAAACAAATATGAACGCATAAATAAACACAGAAAATACGGATCAAATAAATAAATAAATAAATTGATAGCAGCAGCAGTAGTAGTAGTAGTAGTAGTAGTAGTGCTGAGGTACTAAAACCTAAGTGTGGGTTTATTGCCACCCAAATTCCAGCGAAGACTATTTGCCAGCAAGAAATAAGCGGTAAGCGGCTCTTGCGATATCACAGTGTCATTTGCAATAGGTATTGAAATATGTAGAAGTATTTGAAATCTGTGGACACTTGCTTTCACTCAGATTCAAGAGAACACAACCGGTTATTATTAGTGAAAAAATCACTGATGATAAACTGCAAGTAAATAATAATAACTAGCGGGACCTGTGGAAATTCCACAGCAGCATGTTTCATATGTAATATATTGCTGGTGGGCATTCTGTGGACGTTCAGCGTGGATAAAAACCGCGCGATATTTTTGCAGCTCTTGTTAAAACTGTAAAAGTATTTAGCTAAATAATCCGGTTAATCTAGTGTAATAATACACCTGGTTATTACGCCGTGACATTTCCATTATTATTTATAAGATAATAAAATCTAAGCAATGGTTTCTTCCTAAGTAAAAGTATTATTGACATCTGGAGATATAGCTCAGTTGTAGAGCATTCGACTTTAGATCAAATGATTCAGTGTTCAAGCCCGGGTGTACAACACGATTTTATTTTATTTTTTTATTATTATTAATAAGTTCAATTTACAATAGAAAAGGAACCATTTAAGATCGCCGCAAATCATTTCTTCGTTTGCACATTTTAAAAGTTAATCAGAATGGACTTTTCCAGAGGATTCATCGTCAAGACCAAATATCAGATTACGTAATATTGTAAATAAGCATAGACGGAATTCGATGAACGAGATTACTCTTATTATTATTATTTTTTTTTTTAATTAATTTATTTTTTTTTTTTTGTGAATGAGTCCGCAGGGCAAATTATTCCTCGTATATATAATCGTAAATAAAGGATTGATTATAAAATACTTACGCAATCTGCATAAATTAAAATATCAGGTTTCAGCATATTGTAGGATCAGGAGAGTCATTTATAACCTAGAAACCGTAATACACGTACGTTAAAATGTACTACGGCCTTAATATAAAGATAATAATGCAAACATTGAAGTCTTAAAGAAGAATCGAATACGGAAACCATAAACAACGTACACTAACCAGCTACTTGTCATTTGTAACATAAGAAAATTAAAAACCTTGAATAAACACATGCACCCACTGGAATTGAAATTGCAAGAAATATCATAAACTATCTGCTTACAAAAGAAGACATTATTCTCAGCTGATATCACAGAAAATGATTGTGAAGGATGAAGGAAGATGAAAAATCAAGGCGGAGAGCACACTTATTCTACTTCCATTGGAAGAGTGTTGAGTCTACTGGTATTTTAGGAGTCTTATTGCCATCCAAATAACAGAAAAGGCTAATGGTGGCTGTGAGCCACACAATAATTCTAAACGGCCGTGGTGTGTCCTTACAAAATTTCCTCATGACTTGTGAACGTTACAAGCATCATGGTGCAACAATTAAATTTTAGAGTTTTCTCCTCTGCATTTAAGTTGGCTCATATATATATATATATATATATATATATATGACAAAAATTTTATTCCAAAATACATGATGTTGACAATTTTATATTTTATTCCTTTACATCAATTGATCCTTGCAGTTCTTTACAGTGTCTGTTTCGTAGCGCAAAATCAATCACTTAATAATTATATCAATTTGTGAATCTATTATGCCCTTAACTCATCAAAAGAACTAGCAACAATCGATCCACCAAAAGGAATTGCAATGTGATACGACATGGTGAGAATCCGAAAATTTGGAAGAGAAGCTGCAGTTACCTTTATATTTTACCATTACGCATCTTGGATTTTAATCAAACAAAGTCCTTTAATCCCGCTCTTCGTACTAACCATTTAGTTAATTTATGACTCTTCTGACAAAACATTTTATTTAATAATTACTTAATTTATAAATTCACAGTTATGTATACCTAACTTACGAGAATAATATCACCAAAATATACATTATTCAGTATACATGCCCTTATACAGGGTGACCCCAAAAAACTAAAGCTAAATGAAGGCCATCTAAAACATATGCTGTAGAACGGAGAAAAAGGGACAAAGACCCTAGTGTTTTGATGTGATGTTTTGAATACAATAAACTAGTTATGACTTACGTTTCATTTCATTCGGACAAAACACTAAGAAACGGGGCCTAAATAGAGTTGGGGCCCGTTTTTTGGAGGTCACCCTGTATACGAAACTAAAACTAATTTACAAAAAAAAAAAAAGGAAAACCCACTATACATACTAACAATCTCAATCTATGAATCAACTACCTAAATTTTCTATTCAATAATTAGTACATTTATTATTTCTAAGTTATGTATACATACTTATGGTAATAATATCAACAAAACTATAACAAAATTATAAACCATCATATATGTATATATGTACGAAACCTAAACTTAGCTACAAAAAAAAGGAAATACAACTATTCGTACTATCAAATTAATTTATGGTATCTTCATAACAAAATATTCTATTTAATAATTAGTAAATTCCATAATTCTAATTATGTATACATAATTTTGAAAATAGCGTCATCCATATTATAAATTATCCTAGCTGTTTATATATACGAAACTAATTTAAGCTGCGAAAAGACCGGTTTTTTATAATAGCCAACTTACTTGACCAAACAATCGATCCGAAATGAAAACTAGACATAATTCAGATCTATTTCAATCATACACGTCAATGCATATACTAATAATTTTTTTATATCATACATTTCAAATATTATCCTTACGTTATGTTAAGTTTAGAATAATTTGAAAATTCTTTGAAATCGTAACATCTTCACCTTTCAATTAACTTAAATGCAGGTCGAGTTACTTCCTTTAGACGAAGACATTCTGAGGTCATATTTATTTATCTTTATCTATTTTTCTCCAACGTCTAGACATCCCTATCAGCTAATAATTAATTTTTAATTTTAATATAGTTATGTCTTTAATTCATTATTATTTAGTAGAAATTAAATCGACTTTTTTAAAAAGTAATTTACTAATTTTTCCGATACAGAATGTTAGTATTATGGATTTTTTCAATCTATAATATGAGTTATTAAGTTCTAACATTATATCTACTAATGTTGAATTGTAAATTAATTAGTTATTTCCATTTACTCTAATTTGTTATTTAACTATTTAATCATACTATTATCAATATCAGCACCATCAATTATTTATATATGCAGTAGTGATTTAATTTTTACATTCAAAAAATTTAACTCCATTTTACATACGAACCTCTATTTTTAATAAACGTTTTACGAAACTAATTCCTAATTTAAGTGTGATTTTTGTTATCATTGAAGTCTCCTAATACACTAATGATTATGATTCAGAGTTTCTACATCTCATGACACGTTATTAGTCCTCGCGCGAAAGAGCAGGACACAAAATGTTTTAACTAATAATAGAATAGCAATAACAAAGACTTTCGCTGGCGAAGACTACTATTGAGAGTAACCAGTTATACAGTCCTTTTGAAATTTTCCTCTCTATTTTTCTCGTTATCCACTGAATATTTTTAATGAAACCTATATGAAATATGTTCCTTATTAAATTGAATTTAAATTTTCTATTCTGAAAGAAGTTTTAAAAAATTAATCTAAAAAAGTTATTTTAAAGATTTTGTTAAAAGATTCAGATTGTCTCATTATTCACACATGTATGACAAAGAGGGAGTTGCATAAAAGAGTTGCGGTGTGAAGAGAAATACAAACTGAAATAGAATATTCAGACCTGTAATAATACAAAGATGGGGTTGCAAAAATGAGTTGTAGTGTGAGGAGAAGTACAAACGGAAATAGGGAGAAGGAGAATTTTTTTTATAAATACATGCAAAACCACATTCATTTGTTAAACTCCAAATTAATGAATTAAATAAAATATAATCTTAAAAAGATACGGTACAAGTTAGAAAAGCATTTCATCCGAGGAATTAAAATTGTTAAACAAAATGTTTTTACTATAGGCTTTAAAAATAAAGGTACAAGATTCAATTTGAAATTTATACTCTATGGCTGACTGGGATAGCTTCCGTACATTCATATCTGATTTACCTCTGCACTCCATGTTTAAAAAGGAAGTGTCCTCTATAGTATCATATCTGACCGAATGGTTAATTGTAGGCATGGACCAATTCATACCATCTAAAAATTCCAACAAAAACCTAACAGCCAACCATGGTTCTCCCTAGAATGTGCTGCTGCTATATGCCAGAGAAATCACTTTTTCCATAGCTACCAACGTAATAGATGCACTGAGACTAAAGCTATCTTCAGGACTGCCAGCAACCACCGTAAAAGAGTAATAAAAAATGCAAGAGGGCTATATGCGCAGTCTGTTAAATCCAAGGTAGCTGATCAGCGGCTTGGTTCCCACCAGTTTTGGCAAATAACAAACAGGATCCTGAACAGAAGTGTGCGTTCTATCCCAGCCATTATCAATGGACCAGAGGTCATCTCGTCAGCGTCAGACAAGGCCAAACTATTTGCAAAGAACTTTGCAGCTAATTCAACCCTATGCGACGAAGGCCATCAACTCTCCATATTTCCTTCTATAACACAGAACAAGCTAGGTAACATACAAATATCCGTGCATGAGGTCGCCAAGCTAATCAAGAACCTAGATTCCAGTAAAGCAACTGGCCCTGATGGCATCCCAATTATAGTGTTAAAAAAGCTTCAACCAGAACTTGCTCCCATACTTACGAAACTACTTAAGCGCTGCCTTAAGGAGAAGTGCTTTCCAACTCCCTGGAAGACATCATCAGTTTGCCCTGTATTTAAGAATTCAGGTGATAAGTCATCTCCCTCTCAGTACAGACCAATAAGTCTCCTGTGTGTTATGAGTAAGTTGCTGGAATCCATATTAAATAGAGAAATAGTCAACCACCTCAGCAGGAATAACCTTCTTAGTGACACACAATATGGTTTCCGCTCTGCAAGATCTATAGCAGATGTGCTGACGGTTATATCCCACAGGATTAGTGAATCTCTTGACAAAGGCTTCCTTTCTAGTGCAATTGCTCTTGACATATCAAAGGCCTTCGACAAGGTATGGCGTAAGGGTCTACTTCACAAGATTTCCAGCTACGGTATAACTGGAAATGTTTTCTCAATCATTAAATCATTTCTCTCCGATAGGCTCATAAGAGTAGTGGTAGATGGACAAAAATCGGAGGGCTGCAATATAAATGCTGGAGTCCCTCAGGGGCCAATCCTAGGCCCAACTCTCTTCCTGATCTACATCCATGACCTCCCTAAACACATACTTAAATCATTCGTTGACATCTATGCTGATGACACGCCCATCTACGGCAACACATCAAAGGCTGTAAATGACAAAGTTCTCTCTGATTCTCTCTCCTCTGATCTCGAGCGCGTGGTTCAGTGGGGGAAGATGTAGCTGGTTACCTTTAATGCATCCAAAACCAAACTCCTATCCTTACATCATCAACGCTCTGATCCCCAGCTGGCATCAATTGTGATGGATGGCTCTCGTCTGGGTGAGGCCCCGTGTTTTGACAAGCTTCTTGGTTTGACCTTTACTCCTGATCTGAAATGGAACACGTACATCAAGTCTGTTGCCAAGGTCGCTGGAAAGATGGTGGGATCCTTCTACCGCTCCAGAAGATATCTCACTACTGATGCAATTCTCTATCTATATAAAAGCCAAGTACGTCCAAGGATGGAATACTGTTGCCATATCTGGGCAGGAGCTGCTAAAACAGCCTATCCTGCCTTGACAGAGTACAAAATAGACTTCGTGGCTTAGTGGGGATGCCCTTTTCTCTACCCTGCAACCTCTCTCCCACAGAAGAGACGTTGCGAGCCTATCCTTGTTTTATCGTTATTTCCATGGCAGGTGCTCGTCTGAACTCCAATCTCTGGTCCCCCTCGCCAATCTAACACCCGTCTAGCTGAATCCACTGTGAAAAATTTCCCCTACTCTATATCTGTGCCTAAATCAAAACGCGGATTCCATGAACAAAGCTTCTTTCTTAGAACTGCACGCCTGTAGAACTCTGTTCCGTCTGCCTACTTCCCACCGGACGAACTTGGATGTCTTCAAGTCCAATGTTAACAAATTCCTAATGAACCGCACCCTTAAGTAAACACTTCATCAAATCTCCACACTAACGTAATGTACTTGCAATAACCCTTATCCCTGAGTAGCTTCCGGGCCTTGATAAGTGGTTATCACTGTGTAAATATATATATATATATATATATATATATATATATATATATATATTATGCGTATTTTACGACCAGGAAACGCCGGTAGCTTGCTAGTACATATATATAAGTGATCTCCTCAGTGTGTGCGCGAAATGTCTGTCAAACTCTTCTCTGAATATTTGGTCTACAGGGTAGAATTTTGATATATAGGGTATTTGGACCTGTGCGTATAAAAACGTAACCAAAAATACAATATTGAACAACTGAACAATGTAAACTATTATACATAAAGTAAAGCGTATACTATAACCGTCGGTAGAAATGCCTGCAAATTATCATAGGTGGGTTTGATATTTATAAATGAATCATTAAATGTATTTACAGAATCATACGAGTAAATAAGTCGTTAAATGTAGTATATTAAACAGGCGGAGAAAATAATAAGTAGATACAAGGTGCCTTAAATGAGTTTCCAGACTTTTTTCTACAGTCATTAAAATTGTCGTAGACTCTGTATGATTCAGTATGTTATTGCTAAACATCATATTATATGATTGGCCAATTTTTCATGATAAAATGAACAGTAGGCTTGGAATACACTCTACAAAAACTAGATTTTCACAGCTGGTGAATTGCAAAAATGCGACCTGGACGTGAGGACCATTACGAAAAACCATATGTAATAAGATTCTGTTTTAAACTCGGAGAACATGTCACAGAAACAAATGGGATGCTTCAGAAAGTTTTTTGACCATCTTGCATGAACTGAACTACTATGCGAAGGATAATGAGGTGTGGGAGAAGTAAGGAAGTCATAACACCAAAATTGATTGGCCAAATAAAGTATTTCATGGATAAGAACCGTCGTGTGTCTATAGCGACAATAAGTGCACAGTGTGGGAACTGTACACACAATTATTCGTGGAGAACTGAAGATGCGGAAGATTGGTACCATATTTGTCCTAGGGGTGCTCAAAGAATATCAGATAGACGTTGTCATGAACCAGATGGGCATCATTCAAACGCAAACGACTGGTCTTGGAGCCGAGTAGTATCTGCTCTATAATTGGTCCTTGGTCAATGTAGGGTACACCCTTCATACTGAGGCAATTACTATTTATTTGAATACTGCCAGGGTGTCCCCTTTTGGGGGAGCTGGTTTTCCCCACATTAAAAAAGACCTTGTGTCTCATTTGCTTTTGTAGGAGATTTATAAGCAACGCTACTTCTGACAGTCATCTTTTATTTTTCGTTGACTATGTTAAATTTGAACGTTTAAGACTTCCGGTTGCGGCATGGATTAGCGGTAAGACCTCAGATTTTGTTTAACTTTCTTTTCCGCTGTCACGTCGCGGATTCGAGCCTTCCTGCCTGCCTACTGCCACTTTTTTGTTTTTGTTTTTGTTTTGTTTATTTTAGCGTAACACACACACACCTACAAACACCCGAGCAATGTCGGGCACCCATGCTAGTAATACATAAGATTTAAATGTGCCAATAATTATTAATTTACTATGTCTTCTTCAGAAAGAGATATATTGCTTACATTTTCGTGACTTCGTTCTATATGATGAGGCCAAAAAGTATGGCGCAAATGTTGAAAAAATATCGGTCGGCTGAATATTTTGGAGCCAAAATATATTGCATGCATATTAAGTAAAATATTCTCGAGCGGATTGGGATCACAGATATTGAAAATGCTTTTCCTACCTGCCTTTTCTGTTTGTCATCTTCTCTTCGGCTTCTCTGTAACAAAAAAAAATGAAAGAAAGAAAGACATACATATACATGTGCCGGCGGTCTCGGTTATATTTCTTTTAGTTCAGTAAGCATAACATTAACAGGACGAAAACAATCAGTAAACAATAGATATTTTAAAACTGGATGAATGAATATTGCATCTCGAAAGGATTCCGTGTACATGTTATATAGTTATTGTTTGTTTTTTGTTTATCTTCAAAATTTTACTAAAATGTTAACACTACAGTAAAGTGCTCCGTTACGCCAAATAAAGCCGCCTCAACATTTTCGATAAATCAACAACTTTTATAGGTTTTCGGATATCCTGAAAATGAAATATCGCAGTGAAAATTAGCACAGACAAATAGTTTTCGTGTTATAAATACTTGTATTGAGCAATGTAAATCATTGGCAGCCATGTTTAAGCGGGCGGCATATGAAAGCGGCAAACTCTCAGTTTTTTTTTTGTCAGCGCAATTTTGAAAACCGTTCTTAACATGGGGAGGTTAGGGTGTTTATTCCAAAGGCATTTTCTTGTTTAAAACCTCCACATGTTAAGAATGGATTCCGGAATAACAGATAAGACAATTAGTGCACATTTACCGAATTTTCTTGACTTTGAATTATTGAAAGTAATTTTTGTGGTGGAATTAGCTATAAATGACGTTGAATAAACGTTTGTATTTCGTAGACTTAACTTCACATGCTCACTAAACCATTTCATTGAAACAACAAAGATGGCGGCAAATTAAAACTACTAAAAATTACATTGCATAATACAGGTATATCGAAAACTATTTGTCTACGCTAATTTTTCCTACGATATTCGTTTTCGGCATACGGGAAAACCTTTAAAATCATTATGGTTTTAGAAAATGTTGAGGTGTCTTCAGTTGGCGTTACGGAGCACATTGACCGTATTTTTTTTTTTAACAAAGATATTGCACAACGCCAAAATTGCATGGTGTAGATAGGAATCGGTTATTGTCCTCTTGGTCTATTCTCCTTATTATTTTCAGTCAAGACGGTACCTCATTCACCCTCAAGGTAAACCTACTGAACATTATCCCCAATTATATATCATCATTTTTATTTTTACAGTTTTTTTTTATCCTCCGGGTTGAGGCTTCAGAATTTGTGTATTGATTTTTTTGGCGAATTGTTATCGTTGTCTCACCACATTTTGACCAAGTAATCCTCTGGCCTACTTTGGGTAGGATTGAAACAGCTATTTTCAGATAATTTCTAACCAGAATCGTAGAGACTCAAAGTTTCTATCCACAGCGCCATGGACGTCGAAGAGCGATAAATGATTGGATTTTATGGTTTTATAAATTTAATTTTGTGTTTTTATCTTATCTTCCATTGTCAGGTCTGTACCGAAGAGTATTATATATTTTAAGTTTTCCTTTTAATCCTTTGAAGGCAATCATTACTCGAACCCCCCTTCGCACATCCTGTGAACGCTAGACGATATTCCAGGAGATGCGAGGAAAGTAAAGTTAAAAGTATTGTGTGTTTTTTTTTGCTTGTTTTTGTTTGCAATTTACTAAATTCTTGCTCTCATTTTAGGGTTAAGTATTGTTATTAAGTGGCCATTAAATAAAGGGCTGAATAGATTTCATCCAACCGTGCATTTTTCCGCAAGTATAGAACGTCCTAAAGTTAAAGACCTACACTGAACGTGTTTGTTGCTGCTATTAAGCAAGTTAAGGCGTCAGCTGCTGCAACGGGTGTTTTTTTCAGAATATCTATGATACAAACCGTCCAATCTATACGCTTGCTAAAATTCTAAATGTTATATATATATATATATATCTATATAAATAAAATGAACTCATTTTTCCCGCTGATTTTGACCTTAATAGGATTAAAAATCAAGATATTTCATGCAAATATAATATGCACAAACGGCAGAACTATATCTGAGGTGTATTATGCGCTTATTATTTCTCAAATTCCTCGATAATCTTAGATTTCTATACTTTTTCTGCTGAGAAGTCACGGCCAAAATCGGTTAAGATCAATGGAAGTGGTAAAATATTTTCTCTCTAATAAATTCCTCCTCCCCCTGCCACCACTTAACACCGTTTGGGGATCGTTCACAAGGAACAGTTGAGAAGAGAACACCGGTTTGGCTTCGTAGTTCTTTCATGTGAAGTTATTTAAAATCACTAAACTAAGCTGCAGTGCTCTGTGGCGTATTGGTTAGCGTGCTGGACAAGTCACATTATATTTTCACGTTCGCGCCGACCTACCGTAGTCGTTTTTTTTTTGTTTTTTTTTCCTAAACAACTTGAATGGACTTTTCTTGGTGGCCGAACTGTTAACGTTGCAGATGTTTTTTTTTTTCACACTTTATTTTCCTACTTTTACTCATGACTCCGGGTTTGATCCTTCCTACTTACCTACCATAACATTTTTGAAAACTCCCCCCCCGTCCCGGAAATAAACACTCGGGCAACGCCGGGTACCCCCGCTAATATACCAATAAAACTTTCCAACGGATTCATGAAAGGTGTGAGTCCCTAGATTGTCCTTATCTATATATGGTTCGTAACGACAACGTCGAGTAACACAAAAAACCCAGAGAAAAGGTTTTTGGGCCGTTTCGTGCAATTGTCGAAAAAGTTACCTGGCCATGTCAACGGAATTTAGCACAGTCTGTATACAGTTGCGGTAACATCTTTCAGCATATGGACAGGACTTGTGGCGCAATGAATAACGCATCTGACTAAGGATCAGAAGATTTTAGGTTCGAATCGTAGCAAGTTCGTAATAATTTTAACCATCATTTATCCAACGTTTACTCATTATCCTTACCCTTAGTTAGGGTATTTTTGTTTTTTTCAGTGAGTTTGTTTTGTGCATATAAGAATTTCCCATACTCTGAGTTCACAGGGTAAGCGTTGATGGTCAGATGATGTTGAGTGTACTCGGTTTTATGTTTAACTCGGTGTTGTGTGTGCTGACACGGCGCAGCCGATAGTTTTTAATATTTTTAGATATGCTACTCGCGCTCATTCGTGCACATTTTTATGCCTTTATTTCAGATTGGTAATTTTTTTAAGCATTTGAAAACTTGTCTTGATTCTTACTATTTAGTATTTTTTCAAACAAGACATTAATTTAAGGTTTATTTTAATTTATGATTTTTTTCGTAGCTACGTGTACGCTTTTCCTTGCAAGTTATTTTGTGGCTAAAAGCAAAGAATCTTACCTCATGCATCGTGCGGCTCGTGTTAGGAAAGAAAAAAGAGAAAATAAAAATGGCCGCCCCCTGGTATTTATGGACTAAAAATCACGTGATGTGACGAGAGGGAGAGGGAGGTATGCAAATGAGATGTGGTTGGGTCTCTCTATAAAACAGCCGTCTTTATTTTGGGCGTCAGTGTGGAAAGTGCAGAGAAGAGAACAGTTGGATTTGAGTTTTAGACTTTTAATCTGAGTTTGAGTTCAAATTTAACGTCAAGCTATTTCGGCACAGTAACAAAAATGGGTGACCCAGTAAGATTGAGCAGCGATATCCTGAGGCCATTTACTGGAGAATGTGACGTGGTTGCGTGGCTTAAAAAGCTGAAGTTGGTGGCAAGGCTGCAGAAGATCGAGGATGTAGCCACGTTAATACCAATGTATTGGGAAGGAAGTGCTCTAGTGGTCTATCTAGAAATAGGAGAGACGGATCAGGCCATTGCTGAGAGCATTGAAAACCGGTTAAAGACCGCATTTTCTGAGAGCGCGTTTGAGGCTTACAACAAGCTCAAAAGAGTCACCTGAACTGGGGAGTCTGTCGACGTGTACGTGGCAGAGATAAGGCGACTAGCAGGATTGGCTGGATATGGGGGAAGCAGCCTTGAGAAGACTGTAAAGCTGGCGCTTATAACTGGTTTCCCTTATCGCATCTCCATGGAACTGCAACGATTTGCTGATATTGAAACCATGGAGGCGGAGGAGATTCTAAGGCATGCTAGAGTTTTGGCAAAACAGCCCGGTGAGCTGGAGAAGTAGCGGCTGCTGTGGCAAGCAGAAAGGAGCGACCAGCGATGAAGCAATGCCGTGGATTTATCGGTAAATGCTTTCGATGTAAAGGACCACACCTGATGAGAGACTGTAGGGAGCCACGGCCAGACATTATCTGTTTTCGGTGTGGCCAAGTAGGGCACATAAGCAGGAATTTCCTTTCGCTTCCGGGAAACGAGTAAAGGGGTGCTATTGAGCCAGTAGTCACCCCTTTTATACTGAACAGGCGTATGAGAGTTTGTTGCCACAGTGATCACAATCAATGGAAAGAGGGCTAGAGCTCTTGTTGATACTGGATGTACAACAACACTTATTACCACGAGCGTCGCCAACTCTTTGAATGGAACCAGCAACGTTCGAGCGGTGGGTGGCAGAGAAGTGGAATGCTGTGGAGAGGCCGATGCGGAGATTGTAGTAAGGAATATGTAAGAAAAAAATGTAAGGAAAAATTCAAGATGGCGCCGACTCTCTCTTTAACACGGTAAGATATCCTCAACACGGCACAAGAAGCAACAGCCACACGATTCCCCAGCCAACTCAATCGTCACTCCCCCACGTCTTTCCCCTCACCCGCTTTTATCGTCGTTCTAGGCCGGCTAAATTTGCATATTCCGAGAATTCGTGTGACTTTGCGAGACATCATACTTTACAAAAGACGGCGGTCGCCATCTTGGTCCCTCTTTTCTATTTTTGGTCGGTAACGCTGAGCTGGTCTCGAGGTAAGTCTTTTTCCCCTCATCCGTCTCTCCCACGTACCCACACAACACGCAAACACGCGGGCGCTTATCTCCTGGATGCACGTTACACTCCCCCCTGATCTGATGATCACATAGAGAGCACTGGGGGGTGGCCTTTTAGTGCGTGTGCTTCTGCGAAGAGGTACATTCACTGTTTCAGATTCGGGCTCTGGATCTGGTTCCGCCTCATCAGATGAAGTATCGCTATCAGTCTCTGGAAGGGGCACACTGAATCCGTGCATCGGCAGCTCATCGCTAGACGCTTCACTGCTTTCTTCTGTAGTTGTATGACGCACCTCGGTAGCTGGGCGAAGATCTCGCACATGTCGTGGGGTTCCATCGACCAAAACAGACTGCTGGCTAATCACTCCAGATATGTGTCCTCGCTTAAACTTGTCGGTGCACCGATTTCCTGGAGGCCGCACCCACACTGGATCTCCCACTTCATATCTGTTATATGTTCCCTTGTCGGTTGGCTGCGTAGTGTTGATTCCCTTCACTCCGACTTGGTACGTGTAAATAGCATTCGCAGGTGCGGTTGAAGGGGATGTCCCGTCCTTTGGCGTAATGTTGTACCAATATGTTGCTTCCGCAATAGTACATCGCTTCCTGGCAGCAATTCTCTTGATGCTGCGATGGCTTCTTTCAGCAATGCCATTTCCTGATGGCACATGCGCACATCGCAACCGTAGACGGACGCCCCACTCATCTAACAACTGCCGGACTTGCTGGCTACAAAACGCTGCATCATTGTCAGTCAGGAGCTCTTCCGGCGCACCTCGCTCAAAAAAAATGGATGATAGGTGGCGAACAACATTTGCTGAATCCTGTCTGGTCATCTGCCGCCACACCGCAAATCTCGTAGGCCCGCAATCAATGAGAGTTATAAAGGGCTTGCCACTGTAATGGGTAATATCCATGGCCAGCCGCTGCCACACACTCTCAACTTCCAAGCGACCCTTCTGCCATCGCTCTGGTGCAGGATCAATAGACTGGCAAGCCTCACAATTTCTGACGATCTGTCTGACATCCATCTTGGTCACTGCTGGGTATGCACGCCTCACAAAATAAAGGGTCCTCTTGATACCCGGATGTCCGCTCTGTGCATGAATTTTTTGTATTTGACATGGGTCGATTGCAACTGCACAAGATCGAGCAGTAATCTCCATTCCCATCTTCGCGGCTTCATACCATTTGTGAGGTACACGGGTCAGTTGGTCAGCACGATTACAATGTGATGGCACCAGAGTGACGCTCAGTGATAGCCCATACTCAGATACCAGGTTTTTTAGCGTGTCTAGCCTTCTCCGTATTAACATTTCGCTACTTGCCTTGGTACGGATTCGTGTCCGTCCTGAAAGTGTGTCAGACACCCAGTGGTAGACACAGAGAGAATCTGTGTACAAGGTCAACTTCTTAGACTGCCACTGCAGGGCCAGATTTACCCCCTTTACAACAGCGTCCAGCTCTGCCAGGTTGATATGCTGAGAATCTGTTACGGGCCGCAGCCAACACGCATCCTCGAACACGTTTCCCCCTTGCTCCAACGATACTCCCAACGCCAAAGAACTGGCATCAACCCACACACCTACGTTGTCTCCGTTAACACACCACCGCCCACAGACAGGGTCCTTCTTGTTCACTCTCTCCAGTGTCTCCTTAATCATCAGAGTTAGTAGGACATCATCGGATATGTCATCCCAACCCGTGGTTGTTAAATTTGCTCTGTGTTTAATCACACCAACAGCTGCGCGGAGCCAGCCACAGACCGGTAAGTGACCAACAAGTTTTCCACACCAAGAAAAAACGGTCCGCCTTGTAACGAGGTTGGGGATGCTTGGAATTTCACTGCCACGCCTCCATTGTAGGGTGCCATCCTCTTCATAAACATCCAATCCCAATACACGTGCTCCTTCCCTTAAACGTTCGGGATTCTTGCATTCCAGACCAAACTGAGCCAACTTTTCTTTGACACACGACGCAGACTGTACATCTTCATTGACGTATACGTCATCAATGTAAGCTGACGTTGAGTCCCTCATGGGCTTTTCTTGGGACAATACTGTGTTGACAATAGTCTTCATGATCTGTGGTGCCACATTTAGGCCGAAGCCAAGGCGTGTAAGGCAGTACCTCTGCCCCTGGAACCAAACTATCTGGAACGGCCACAACGTCTCATCAACTCGCACCTGTAAATAGGCTTTTCGTAAATCCAATATTGAGACATTAGTGCCTTTCTGACGCCATTCCCTCAACTTACTGGCGCATACGTCAGCATCGGCAGTGTAGGCTTCAATATGCTTGTTAAGCTCCCTATAGTCCAGCACGGGCCGGACTTTCGACTTGTTATGCTGGACTACTGCCATCAAGGGTATTAGACCCTTCGGAGGCCCAAGCTTGTCCTCAGGGTAGGGGTTTAACCAGCCATCTTGGATCCACGCCTTTAGTTCCCTTTCGTATTCTGCTCGGGCCTCACTGGGTATAGGGTACTCTGCAACCTCATTCTTGAGTTTAGTCGGTGCCATTCCCTCGGTCCACTTCCAAGATGCAATCCAGGCCCTCTTGCGCGAGTCGTAGTCCACTGTAAAATCCGGCCGATCGATATGGAGCGCTGCACACACTGGGGCCTCTAAGAATCGCACCTTTCCATCCCGATGAATTGCGACTCCCCCCCAGCGCCTAGATGGCATCGTGTCCGAGCAACAGGTCAAACCCCAGGAGATTTCCTTGGGTCACGAGCACATTGATCTTAGTGGCTGCACCGGTGTCCGTGTAGATCTTGACAGTTCCAGCTCCACAGCATGTCTGGGTCTCGCCTCCTATCGTGGTGACTTTGATCTTCCTCTTAGTCCAACTTGGACACAGCCTGGTGCTCACTATAGTATGCGAACAGCCTGAGTCGAGAAGTGCTGAGCAGGGTATCCTGTTTACGTAGACGGTTATTACTGGTTGCGCCTTGTTCAAATTTTGCTCGGGGAGCAGGGCGGCGCTGACGTCCTCTCCCCTGATACGTTTCCCGCACAATTTTGGGCTAGATGCCCCAAACCGCCACACTTAAAACAGCGCACACGCCCCCTGTTGGTGCAATTCCTTGCAAAATGTCCGCGTCGGCCGCAGCGAAAACATTTCCCATTGCTTGCAGGGTTCTGATTCGGAATCTCCTGAGCGCCAATCTGGCCTGTCTGTGTCGCCATCACAACTGGTTCCCCCAGGTCCTCCTCATCTTTGATGATGGCTCGAGCACGTTCCATCAAGTGTTCCATGGTCGTTGTTGAAACGCTGGTTGAGGCTCTCAGTAGCTGCTTCACCCGAGTGGGAAGGCCCGCCACAAACGCGTACGCAAGCGTCCGCTCCGACACCCCTCCACCGAACAGAACTGCGAGTTTCTTTAACTCAGCGAAGAAAACGTCCACGCTTTCCTCCGGTAGAAGTTTCCGGGAAGCAAATTTTTCATAGGCCGTACAAGGATCCATGGCAAATGCCTTGTACAGCGCAGCTTTAATTGCGGTGACATCTCCCTTTTCGGCAGCACTGAGTTGCTGATATACACTCAAGGCACCCCCAGCCAATCTCAGGGGAATTACAGTGTGTACCCTTTTCACCTCACAAAGGTCGCACGTCAGCTCGACCCTTTCAACCCAGTCGACGATGGACGTGGTCCCGTCAAACTCGGGTATGAGCTTTAAGTCAAATTTCGACTCGGTCATAGTCCTAGAGGCCAACTGGCCGAAATAGCTTGTAAGAAAAAAAATGTAAGGAAAAATTCAAGATGGCGCCGACTCTCTCTTTAACACGGTAAGATATCCTCAACACGGCACAAGAAGCAACAGCCACACGATTCCCCAGCCAACTCAATCGTCACTCCCCCACGTCTTTCCCCTCACCCGCTTTTATCGTCGTTCTAGGCCGGCTAAATTTGCATATTCCGAGAATTCGTGTGACTTTGCGAGACATCATACTTTACAAAAGACGGCGGTCGCCATCTTGGTCCCTCTTTTCTATTTTTGGTCGGTAACGCTGAGCTGGTCTCGAGGTAAGTCTTTTTCCCCTCATCCGTCTCTCCCACGTACCCACACAACACGCAAACACGCGGGCGCTTATCTCCTGGATGCACGTTACAGAATATGCCATTGCGATTAAGAGTGATCGTGCTGGATAGAATGGTTGCAGGAATTGATGTGGTGCTGGGCCTGGACGCGATAGGCCGACTGGGAGGAGCTACTATTGCTAAAGGCCAGGTGAAATTTGGCAATCAGAGTACACCGGGAATAACAGGAAGTGTAACCAGGGGTGATACCAACCAACCTTCGAAACCCCGACCATGTCTGATTGAGGATGATGACTTTCGAGTCTGCTTCGATAGCGAAAAATGGATGGTAGAATGGCGATGGACCGCAGAGCCACCTGTGTTGACGAATCGGGTCAGCTGCTACAAAAGCACACTGAAAGGAGCTGCGGAGCCGCAGTTTGAAACAGAAGTTGAGATGGATAGATGAAGGAATATTAATGCCGTGGTCAGGGAAAGTTGAAGGAATTTTGCCACTCATGGCTGTGGTCCAACCTATTAAGAAAGTTAGGCCAGTGTTGGATTTCTGTAAGCTGAACAAGTTTGTCGCTTGTCACACAAAGGACGGAATCGACGTGTGTGAAGAAGTCGAAAATAAATTAAGGAGGATGAAGCAGGCAACTAAAATTGTGGACCTGAAGTCAGCCTACCTCCAACTTCATGTGGATGAGAAATTGTGGAAATATCAATTGGTAGAGTACAAATGTCAAGTTTATTGTCTGACTAGATTAGGATTTGGTCTGAACTCCGCACCAAAGATACTGACGGCAGTTCTTAATACAGTGCTGGCCAAAGGCGATGCAGTGAAGAGAGGCACCTGCTCTTACATCGACGATGTACTAGTGGACGAAACAGAGGTGACTGCGGAAAGGGTGAGAGAGAGCATATCAAAGCATATAGACTGATGACAAAACCGCCTGAGTCACTGGAAAACGGAATGACTTTGGGATTTCGACTACAGAACAATAAGGCAGGAAAATTGATGTTTGGGCGAGGAAATGAGATCCCTGAAGCCAAGGTTGACCTAGCCAAGAGAGAGCTTTTCTCTGTATGTGGAAAGCTGGTTGGCCACTACCCAATAGCTGGATGGCTGCGAACTGCGTGCAGTTTTATTAAAAGGCAGACTGGGACAGACAGTTGGGAAGATGCAGTTGATCAAAAAGTGCTTCTCATGATACAAGAAGTCATTGCAGAAGTGAAAAAAATGGACCATGTGAGAGGAGAATGGCATGTAAAGGTGGGCCATGAAGGGGTGATATGGACTGATGCTAGCAGTAGAGCATTAGAGGTATTATTGGAAATAGGAGAAGTGGGTGTTGAAGATGCTACTTGGCTACGCAAAAAGGATGATAGCGCCCATATCAATGTTGCGGAACTCGATGCTGTGATAAAAGACATCAATCAAGCTTTAAAATGGGGGCTACAGCTAGTGAACGTTAAAACAGACGCTGTAACAGTGGTGTCGTGGATTAAATCGTAGCTGTCTGGTGATAAGCGGATCAAAACAAAAGGAGCAGCGGAGATGCTTATCAAGCGTAGACTTGGAGTGCTGGGAGACTTGGTTCGAAAATTCGAACTAAAGGTAACTATTACCTTAGTTCCGTCACAAAAAAATAAAGCAGATGGGCTGACAAGAGTCAAAAAACAAGAGACGGGGCTCCAGCATGTTGTGCAGTAGAGAATTTAAAAGATCTACATAACCTGCATCATTTTAGAAAAGGAACGGACCCTTTACCTGGCAAGAAAAGTAAACCCGCACGTCACAATGTAAGACGTCCAAAAGGTGGTGGAACAATGCAAGGAATGCCAATCAATCGATCCTACACCGGCTAGACATGAAAAGGGGGAACTGCATGTTGAAGAGAATTGACGGAGATTGGCCATTGACATCACACATTATCAACATGAACCGCATGTAACTAAGATAGATTGTGGGCCTGGGAGAGTAGCGATATGGCGAAAAATCAAGAATGAAACAGCAGAAGAGGTAAAGAGAGTTGTCGCGGTTTTATGGAAAGGGGACCAGTAGAAGAGGTGTTTGGGGATAATGGTACGTCTTTCCGCTCGGAAGTTTTTAGAGACTTATGTGCGAAGTGGAATGTGGAGCTATATTTTAGAGCTGCATACCGTCCAAGTTGAAATGGAATTATAGAGAGGCACCATCGCACTATAAAAGCTGTGGCATCAAGAACCCAGATTTCGCCCCAAAAAGCAGTTTTTTAGTACAATATGACGCTGAAGGCTGGTCAAGACGACAATTCAGTGCTGCACTGGTCTATTTTTTCTTATGAATGGCGACATCCATTGACTGTAACACAGAGAGAAGAACAGGCCTGCGTGAACATCGCAGTTGGTGAAGAGGTGTGGGTGAAACCACCGAATTCTCGTTGCACGACTCGCTGAGGAAAAGGTACAGTGACTGAAGTACTCTCCAAAAACAAGATAGCGATTGACGGAATGCCTCGTCACATTTTAGATATACGGAGAGTCTTCTTGCCACCAGAGGAAGGGGAGGTTGATGCTGATGTTTAAGTGTCTGAAGAAGAGCCTCTTCGACGATCGCACCGTGAATGAAGACGCCCAACGTGGATGGCAGAATATGATACTAATTATTGATCTTAGAGATCAAGGGAGCGTGTGGTTAAAAGTAAAGAACCTTACCTCATGCACCGTGCGGCTCGTGTTGGGAAAGAAAAAAGAGAAAATAAAAATGGCCGCCCCCTGGTATTTATGAACTAAAAATCACGTGATGTGACGATAGGGGGGAGGGGGTATGCAAATGAGATGTGGTTGGGTCTCTCTATAAAAGAGCCGTCTTCTTTATTTTGGGCGTCAGTGTGGAAAGTGTAGAGAAGAAGAGAATAGTTGGATTTGGATTTGAGTTTGAGACTTTTGATCAGAAGTTGAGTTCAAATTTAACGTCATATTTTTATACTAAGACTGATTTCGCTTGTCCCAATATCACCGCCTCAAATTTTAACGTTATGAAGTTATTTTTAACAAACTTTTAGTATTGAAATCAAGTCAAAAAGTATCTTGTATGAATTTATTTTGTTTTTTTTTAACTACAGAGGGAGATGACGGTGGGAAAGTGGTTGACGACATGAACTCATAATCTGAGTGTTCCAAGTTCGAATCCAGTTCCTTTCACAAAAAATATGACTGACTTAGGATGTTAGCAACCTTCACGTAAATTAAGTATTCTATGTCATTCTAGGAGAAATAATGACTGGAAAAATATTGGGGAAACAAATGCAAACAATTTAAATCTTCGGATTTTGTACAATATGATGGTGAACTACAAAGAAACAGAGGGGAGACACTTAGTTTAGTTGTACTCAGGAGGTATATATTTTATGTTTTTAGTAACGCTCTGAAGGCCTCCTGTTTCTTTTCACTGATCACATAAATTTATTTTCTATAGTATGGGGTTAAAAAAATGGTTTTAGTAATGCTCTGAAGATTTTCTTAGAGCAGTGCTCAATTCCCTGGATAGAATCATGATCTAGAAACATAATATCCTAGTTAGAGCAAGGAGTATCTCCAAAGAAGGCTTCTCCAACTCCAAGTCCATGACGACTAGAAACAATGCCGAGATAAGCGGAGAGCACATACAGCGCCTGGGAGTCCCAAATGGTCACCCATATAGTACTGACCATGTTCAACGTTGCTTAACTTCGGTGATCCAAGGGGAACTGATGTGTCAATGTGATTATGCTGTACGTATGTTATCACCTTTCACATATATTCATATGTTTGTACATATGTTATAGATTTATGATCGTAGGTACGTTGTCACATTTCACACCTATATTTTTTGATGTACGTTATTACCTATCATATACATTTCAGATTGAACGTACGCTCATAACTGTCCCAAAAATTCATATTCGTACGTACGTTATCACCTTTCACACGCATATTATGTTCGTACGTACGTTATCATTTTCCACACACATATTCGTATATACGTGATCACCTACTATACATTAATATTCATATATACCTTATCACCCTTCAAACACATCTGTTTGTACGCGCGTCATCACATTTCACGTTTATGTTTTTGCATAAGTTATATTTTCACGCACATCTGTGCATGTTTGCGCGTACATTATCAATTTTCATATACTTTTATCCGTCTAGCTCGGCCGTAGCCGAGATTGAACTCACGAGTTTGTAGTTTAATTCAAATCTTGTCGGTAGCTGAATACTTGATGCTGCTCCAGGGCTATCAAAGTTATTTTTTTATCGTGACGCCATCACTAGATGGAGTGCCTACCACAGCTTAAGAGTGTCATCTACCATCAAGAGAAGGATAAACCGCGCCAGTTTTCAACCTGGTATTTTACCTCGCGATACATACAGCGCCTCGCCTTCCCAAACGGTCACACATCAGGTACTGGCCAGGCTCAACGTTGCTTAACTTCAGTGATCTGGTGAGAACTGGTGTGTCAACGTGATTGTGATGTATATTATAGTTTTATGGTCGTACAATATCGTATGGTCGCATAATATAGTTTTATGGTCGTACAATATCGTATGGTCGTATAATACAGTTTTATGGTCTTACAATATCGTATGGTCGCATAATATAGTTTTATGGTCTTACAATATCGTATGGTCGCATAATATAGTTTTATGGTCGTACAATGTCGTATGGTCGTATAATATAGTTTTATGGTCTTACAATATCGTATGGTCGCATAATATAGTTTTATGGTCTTACAATATCGTATGGTCGCATAATATAGTTTTATGGTCGTACAATATCGTATGGTCGTATAATATAGTTTTATGGTCGTACAATATCGTATGGTCGTATAATATAGTTTTATGGTCGTACAATATCGTATGGTCGTATAATATAGTTTTATGGTCGTACAATATCGTATGGTCGTATAATATAGTTTTATGGTCGTACAATATCGTATGGTCGTATAATATAGTTTTATGGTCGTACAATATCGTATGGTCGTATAATATAGTTTTATGGTCGTACAATATCGTATGGTCGTATAATATAGTTTTATGGTCGTACAATATCGTATGGTCGTATAATATAGTTTTATGGTCTTACAATATCGTATGGTCGCATAATATAGTTTTATGGTCTTACAATATCGTATGGTCGCATAATATAGTTTTATGGTCGTACAATATCGTATGGTCGTATAATATAGTTTTATGGTCGTACAATATCGTATGGTCGTATAATATAGTTTTATGGTCGTACAATATCGTATGGTCGTATAATATAGTTTTATGGTCGTACAATATCGTATGGTCGTATAATATAGTTTTATGGTCGTACAATATCGTATGGTCGTATAATATAGTTTTATGGTCGTACAATATCGTATGGTCGTATAATATAGTTTTATGGTCGTACAATATCGTATGGTCGTATAATATAGTTTTATGGTCGAACGCAAGTTACTACCTTTCACATGTTTTTGTTCATACGTACGTTATCACCTTTCACATAAACTTTTGTTCGTACGTTATCACCTAGCAAACATGATTGTATTTACGTTTTTGCTTTTCACACATGTGTTTTACACACGTTTGTACGTATGTGATCACTTATCACACACCCATGTTAATACATACGTCATCATATTTCAGGTACAGTTATGCTTGTAGGCACGTTATCACATTTAGAGCACACTCAGATACATTATAACCTTTCACATATTTCTATTTATATGCTTGCACGTACGTTATCATTAGGATTATGACAACAGCATATTATTTACATTGTTTTGACTCTCGAGTGTGGATCCGTTGATATCTTATATGCTTTTATATAGAATGATGTTGTTCTCGGTTGATTAACAGTGTCTACCTCTATCGGATATATACTCGAGAGTCAAAACAATGAAAAGAATATACTGTTGGCAAAGCAAGTACGTGATATATTTATATGCTTGTACGTACGTTATCACCTCTCACACTCATTACGTTCGCACGCTTTGTTATGGTTCCGCCTTTCAAGTACAGTTATGTTTGTACATACGTTATCAGGTTTCATACATTTCTTTTCGTACGAACGTTATCACCGTTCACACATGTTTGTTTACACGTTATTACATTTCACACACATTTGTGTTTGTATGTACGTCTTCAGTTTTCACATGTGTTTATATTTGAACGTACGTTATCACCTAGCACACGCATTTCTGTTTGTACGTAAGTGACCACTTTTTTCTATATATTGTTTGTACATACATTTACCACAACTTTATTTTTCGGTGTACGTTATTACCTATTACATACATTTATGATCGTACCATACGTTATCACCTTTGATACCCTTTTATGTTTGTGCTTACATCATCACTTTTCAATTAAATATACTAATTTGCATATTCCTTTTAAAAATAACCTTTTATTTATTCACTGTTCGTTTTTTTAGTTTCTTATTCGAGGAGTAGTTTCATTTCACTATTACGTATACTTCTATTTGTGCATAGTTTCTACATTGTGGATAACTGCATAGCATCTGGAGCTGAAGTTATAGTAACATTCTATCTCTATCTTGGAATGGTCTCTACCAAGCCACTTTGTCAAATTTTTGTTTACATGCGTGTAACTTGATATATGGAGTATTCGGCATTATGAGAACAAAATCGATACGATTTTTAGTCGAGAAATGAGCTGTTTAGTGGCAAAACTAGAAAAATAGAACTTGGCAAGCCTGTAATGTAATCTCAACGCATGCGCAAATATGCATTTATACGCAGATGTAGAGCTTACACATTATGTCGAACAACTATGTTTTGATATGCACATCGACTTAGCTCATATAGCAACTAATAACGCTCGATAGCTATATGTTTCTTGCTGATCGCACTCAAGTCATATTTTCCCCTAACTTTTAAAATCACTATTATATATTTAGTACAATATTATAAGCAATACAAAACTGGCTCTATAATAATAAATACTTTAACCCTTATCCTTGAGTGACCTCTTGGCCTTGATAAGTGGTGATGCCTATGTAAAAAAAAACGAAATCTATATTAAATTAAAATACATATTTTAACGTATTTCAAGACCGGGCAACGTATGGCGGAATGCTAGTTATATTAAAAATTATGTGCTTTTTTTCTTGTGATAAATTTCAGACGAGATCTGTAAAAGTTATTCTTAAACGCAGCATACATTTTAGGAGGTCCAATGGTCTGAAGGAAATTTCTTGAAGGGTTTGGACCAAAATCAAGGCTGATTACCACTGCTATGAATACTAGGGCAATAGTCGTTCCTTGGATTGGGCGGAAAGTGAAGAATTCGTTTTATGCAAGATGTTCCAAGTACAACTTTGATGAGAACAGACGATACCAACTTTTTTTTTATTCTGCCGAAAAAACAAAAAAAACAAAAAAAAACTTTTTACAAGACTTTTGTTGATTGCTTTTTCAGATAGACAAGCTGCTTCCTGCTTTTGGGGGTAAACTTATTTTCGTTACAGACTTTTATCGCAACTGCTTATTTTCTTTACAGGAAAATCTATTTCCGGTGGCCTTTTTTTTCTAAAAGAGACCGCGTTTTTTTCTCTCAACCAATTTCTTTTTTTCTATAAAGACTTTAAGCGTATATGTCTCATAGAAGAAACTGGTACGTGGATAGGTTCACAGCATAGCTTTTAATAATGGAGACTTGTTATCTGCGTGTCTGAAGACGAAACTATTCTAATTAAAACAATTGTATATAGATTTTTAAAAAAGTACAAAATATAACGCAGTATTTGTCATCTGTTCAAATTCGATTAGTCAGAAAATAATGTCGGTTTTTCTTAGGTTGGTAAAATAGGAAAATAAATCTGAGTTTTCTGTTTGGTAAGAAAATAATGCTGTATTTTCTGAGGTTGGCAAGAAAATAATGCTCGTTTTCTTTTAGGTTGGTAAGATTTATGATGGACTGCTAATAATTATATAAATCACTAGAGGGGGAAATATCGCTACCTAACTTGAAACAAGAGACTGTCTAACAGTCGGAAATACCAACAACCTTTCTTTGTTTTTACATTTTTTGTACAATATATATTTTTTGCCTAACCTTGTTGTTCGCGTCTTTCTTCATGCCCATTTCCTAGGGCTACAGCAAGTCACGACGAGTATCCGAAAACTTCTAAGAAAAAGCCGCTTTTGTATATACACCAAGATTCTTAAAACAACTTGTGGTAAGGATTCGAGAACACACGTTTAAAGTCAAATTAAAAACACTTCGTACTGTATTCGAACGCGGTATTCAAAAGAATGCATTTTATCAATATCGACCTTGAGATGAAGTATTTGAACGAACAGATAGTGTTTTAAAAACCCTAGCAGTGAATAATTCAGTGTCAGTGTAGTAGAATTGTACGAATACACATTTTAAGGACCAGTCAGCAACTCTGAAATCTACAAGACTCTGCAGAACTGTTTTCCAGGACCTTTAAGTCTCAGTTCGGCACTCCAATTAAAAAATAAATTGGATTCTTTAGCGGATAAAATTTATGAATGAAAGATTCGTGAGTTGATGTTTTATTGAACTAAAAAGTGACTCCTCGATTTCATTTTATTTCCTTAGATTGTTTCTTAATGTTCGGATAAAAATAATTTGATTTTAACGTTTTTCTAGCAAGTAAAAAAAGGTGAACTTTAATTGCGAGAGAGATGTGCAATTATTTTTTATATTTAAATACCTTGACTGTGGCTACGTGGAAACCAGTAAATTATTTCATTCGCCCGTTCAAAGCCATATACCAGCTTTCTTCTTTTGAAAAAGAGAATAAGAAACAATGGAAGACCTAAATTCAACTTTGACACAAACATGGCAAGATAAAATGAAATTGCAGCAAAATAAAAAGAACAAAGACAAATGCAACAACAGCAAAAAAAGCGACGAAAGATTTTACGAACAAAAGCAAATGGAAGAAAGATGAAAAAAAATGTTACTCAAACAACAACAAAAAAAAACACAAACAGATTCTACTGGAACATCACAGGCAACTGAAAAAAAAATTAAAAACAAACAAACTTATTACTTCAAACTTTCATAAACAAAAACCAAGGCACAGAAAATAACATAACGTTCTCAAAAAACGCAGTCTGGGACGTTATTGAAAACTTCATTTACACCCTAGACGAATACATAATAACAAGGAACTTGACAGACTTGTAACAACAGGCTTGAATCAAAAGTTTAATTCAGTTAATGTACAGTCCCAACTGTCCATATAAAAAACAGGTACAGATATAGAGTTACCCCATAAAAATTGAACCGTACGGTCAGTCACAGCTAGTTCTTATTAAATTCTTACTCGTACAATTAGACTGTGAGACAGTTTGGCAGCAGGGCGTCAGAAAGTACTCGAAACAGAATTAGGAAAAGACTGTCGATAAAATTCTATCTCGGGAGAACCTCCTAAAATCATGACAACTATTGTGAACAACTCTAACAAAACCCAGAATAACAAATCCTCAAATCTTAGATCTTATATAGGGATACAAAATTTAAATTCAAACAGTTTCCATAAATGATCGCTTTATATCTTCCGATCGATCAAACAGCTCCGTTCTTGTTAACAGTAACGAACTTGAAGTTTTTTTTCTGATTTTCCCATAGCATTTTGAACTATTGACAGAGATACACCTGTTTGTAAGTAGTGGTATATATATATGTATATATATATATATATATATATATATATATATATATATATACACACACAAAGGGTGACTCTTTATTTTTATACTGAATAGCAATCTTTACTCGTCTCTGCGTAAAAAAGTCAATTCATCCAATAATAAAAATTCGTCTCAACTCAAAATAAAAAAATGAACCATTAAATACTTTCAAAAACTACAAAAAGGGAACTAAATGTCATTTGCTGAGTAAAGGCCTGGAAAGCCGTATTACAGAGACTCGTCCATTCACTCACAATGGACACCTATAAACGAGGTTTATAATCACGTGAGGAAAATATCGCGTCAAAACATTAGACTACAACTGTTTAACAATCAGAAATGCTGAAAACATTTCTTTGTGTTTACTTTGTCCGTATACTATATTCTTTTTACCTGAAACCGTAGTTCGCATCTTTCCTCATGACTATTTCCTAGGGCCACAACCGTAGGAATATAATATAAGGTTTTGTGAAGGTACTTAGAAAACAATGCTAGATTTTCTGAAGTTGATTAAAAATTACTGCTGTGTTTCTGAGATTGTAAGAAAATAGTGAATTTTCTGAGGTTGGAAAACGGATGTTAACTTTTCTGATGTCTTAAGAAATTAAAGCTGGATTTTTTGAAGTTGGTAAAAGATAATGCTTGATTTTTTGAGTTTGGTAAGAAAATGATATTGGGTTTTCGTAGTTTGATGAGAAAATAATGCTTTTTTTTCAGGTTGGTAAAGAAAATAATGCTATATTTTCTGAGGTTGGTAGGAAAATAATGCTAGACCTCCTGA
Source organism: Euprymna scolopes (assembly GCF_053919585.1). NCBI lineage: Eukaryota > Metazoa > Mollusca > Cephalopoda > Sepiida > Sepiolidae > Euprymna > Euprymna scolopes. Next base: position 90,207,739 of record NC_136488.1, read on the forward strand.
GATTGGTAAGAAAGTAATACTAAGTTTTCTTGACAATAGAAGTTCACTTAAGAATAGTAGAGAAAATAATGTAAATAACTTCTCGTTGAAAGAATTTAAAATTATGTTCTTTCGGAATAACTGCAATTACGAGGGGTGTGCAATAAGTAATGCCTCTGACCCACTTTCCATAGCAGTAGAGCAACGGAACTTGGCACAGTTATTAGTCATTCTCTACATATGAACCACCCAGAGTTATGCATTTCTCCCATCGTTTAAGGCAGCTATAGAGACCGTTTTTGTAGAACACCCCAGCTTGGTCCTCCAACCACGACGTGACTTCAGAAATCAAAGCTGCATCACCTGGGAAACGCTTTCTTTTCAAAAACAACTTCATGGCTGGAAAGAGGTGAAAGTAAGAGGGTGCAAGGTCAGGAGAGTATGGAAGATGGAGGAGGATTTCATAACCACGCACCCGTGTTTCTGATCTGGCGACATGCGAGTTGTGGACCGGAGCGTTGTCCTGCAGGAGGAGGGTACCTTTGCTGATGTTGCCCCGCATCTTGATTTTTATAGGTTCCCATAATTTCCTCAAAAGTAAAGCATAATAGGCTCCTGTAATTGTGGTACCCTTTGCCAGGGAATCTGTCATTACTACTCCGTCCTGGTCTTAGAAGACTGTGAGCATGACCTTGCCAGCGGAGGGCTGCATTCTTGCCTTCTTTGGGGGTGGTGAGTCCAAGTGCTTCCACTGCATTGACTGGGCTTTGGTCTGGATCATAGTGATGGACCCATGTTTCATCCTGTATAATCAGTCTTTTGAAAAACTTTGACTCATCTTCTTGGCACATCTCCAAATTCATCCTCGAGCACTCGACGCGTTCTCGCCTCTGAAATGGTTTGAGCAACCTGGGAATCCATCTGGCAGACACCTTATGCATATGTAAATGGCCCTGAATGATAGTTTCTACAGACCCTGTACTAATCTTGACATATTGGGCTATTTGGCAAATAGTAATACGCCGATCTTCCAAAAAGACAGCTTCCACTTGACAGACAGATGCCCCATAAATGGCAAAATAAATGGCAGGTCTGGGAGCTATTTCCACAGACTTCAGGCCATGTTTGAATTCACGATGCCAGCGATAGGGCATTATCACCATGAGTTTCTTTCATTTCATTTAAAGTCTCCTGTGGTGTGCATCCTTTCAAATACAAAAACCGGATCACTGCTCGACATTCAACAAGCTCCATTTCACACCTCAGTTCAAACACCTGCAAAACAGAAACCACATTTAGTTCAGAGCTGTAATTTGCCACATAACCCGTAGAGATAGAAATCATTGCATATAAAAATTTTCAGCTAGATCAGACAACTAGAAGTGGGTCAGGGGCATTAGTTATTGCACACCCCTCATAACCATTTTTACTCAACTCCAAAGTTATGTGATATATATATATATATATATATATATATATATATATATATATATATATATATATATATTTACAAACTCCTGTTTAAAAAGAAAAAACTTAAATAAGAATAACCCAAACTATAACATTTTCTATTACCGAAAAGGAATAAAATTCATGCATGAAAGCCAAGGAGACTTGTTGGCGATTTAACTGTTTTATTAGAGAGAATATTTTTTTTCGAGGAGACACTAAAAATTAATGTTTTATATGTGGGAAAAAGCCACTCGAACTTCTCAAAATAAATCACGAAAATAAATTGCAACAAAGGTATGTTGCGACCTTTCGCTTTAGGTAATGTATTACCCTGGTCTTGTAAAAGATTATCAAAGATCAATTCCACTGGAAAAATAAGTCAACTGAATTACAACAATCTGTTCATTAACTGAAATTGGCGCCAAAAAGCTCACATGATCGTTCCCAGAAGACCCTATTATATGCTTGCACATCCAATCAGAACAATTGTACAACAACACCTATATCTATAAAATTGGCGGGAATTTCTGGCGTAAACTTTCCATCTCTCCCTTGCCAACAGCCGGTAAGTCCTGTTCTTGTATTTCCAACATATAAAAGAACGTACAAATTTAATTTTCCTTACTAATTTCCCGTCAGTTAATTTTACAATTGTTGACGAACGGCCATTCTTGATCGGATTCACTTGATCCCTACATTATTGGGCACATTTGATCTCTTGGCTTTCCCTGGCGCGATATTTTATAATACATGTGTTAAATACCTAACGCAATTTCTATCTAACAATTCAGCACCTGCTTCTCGCTCGCCCCATTCGCTGGGTGCATTGAGTTTTTATCTGTTCGCCGCCAGGCCGTCCTGACAGACATTAAATGATCTGAAAATAAACCCGCCCCTTTGCAACCTTTTTCTCACTTGTTGGTAAGTGCTACACAATTTCGCTCTTAGAATCGCAGGTAGTAACGAGATTGTTCACGTAAAATCTTGATTTTAGTACACTGGAACACTCGTCGGCTGGAAATTTGTTTGCATGAAATTTTAAAATGTAGTTCAATATAAATGGACTAGCGTTGAATCCAAATATAAGCGTGGTATAACGGTAACACCTCAAGTAGCCTCCCTGCTTCAGGAAAAAACAAAATCTGTTTTTGTCTGATGTTTTTGATAGTTTTATCATCAGAAACGCATTCCTGGTGTCCCCCAACAGAGTATATTGGTTCGTTCTAAACAGCAAGGTTAAATTCAATATATCTCCAGTCAAGTTTACTCCTGGATAAGCCACCTCATTCAAGGAAACTCCTCCTTTAATCTTCAACGAACAATTGAAGACTGGTCTGGTCTTGGTCGTAGCGGTTGTGTCAAACTTAAACACTGGACGGTGAGGAATCCAAATATATTTATGGTATGAGTTTGGCAGGCATTCAAAAGGCTTATGGTCCAATAACTCTGTTAGTTTATCCTTTTGTTCAGAATCCATTGTTAAGCGAAGGTCGAAGTTAGTATTGTAAAGAATCTACTTTGTTGCAAAATTGTGGGAAAAAGCTATTCGAACTTCTCAAAGTAAATCAGGAAATAAATTGCAACAAAGGTATGTTGCGACCTTTCGCTTTAGGTAATGTATTATCTTGGTCTTGTAAAAGATTATCAAAGATCAACTCCACTGGAAAAATAAGTCAACTCAATTACAACAATCTGTTCATTAACTGAAATTGGCGCCAAAAAGCTCACATGATCGTTTCCAGAAGACCCTATTATATGCTTGCACATCCAATCAGAACAATTGCACAACACCTACTGCTATAAAATTGGCGGGAGTTTTTGGGGTAAATTTTCCATCTCTCCCTAGCCAACAGCCGGTAAGTCCTGTTCTTGTATTTCCAACATATAAAAGAACGTATAAATCTAATTTTTCTTACTAATTTCCCGTCAGTTTATTTTACAATTGTTGACGAACGGCCATTCTAGATCGGATTCACTTTATCCCTACATTATTGGGCACATTTGATCTCTTGGCTTTCCCTGGCGCGATATTTTATAATACATGTGTTAAATACCTAACGCAATTTCTATCTAACAATTCAGCACCTGCTTCTCGCTCGCCCCATTCGCTGGGTGCATTGAGTTTTTATCTGTTCGCCGCCAGGCCGTCCTGACAGACATTAAATGATCTGAAATCCATACTATCTGACTTTTTGTCTACCTACCGGCGTAGGATCCCATTATAGATTAAAACATCTTTGTCTTATTCTTCAAGACTAAGCTACAACTCCAGTTTAAACGATTTACCAGGTTTATTTTTCTTTGTTGGTTTAAACGGTGATAGTTTTCTTTAATCGAATAGTAGACTACAAAATGAGATCTTTTCTTATCTCGGCTAACTAAAAAAAAAACAAACAAAAACACACACACATACACAGATCCAACCGGATTCAACCGGGGACCACCGAAAACCACCTACCTTCTTGAACGTCCAACTTCAACTATTGTGTCCTGTCTATAAGGTCGGTTCTAACTGCCACCAGTTTATATCGCCTGGAATTTTCTTCTCTTACTCTAAATCTTGGTTTCAAACTATTGCTATTTGTCATCATTCCTTTCGATATTTGTCGATTTTCATATAACATTTCAGTAAATATACGACTTACTATTAATATTTTACGAACGATACGAACGAAACATGCCTACCCCCACGAAAAGAAAAAGGAAATGCCAAAGATTGTTTCCTATTTGAAGACGAGGACCGCACGAAATAATAATAGGATAACATTTGATTCATTTAAATATTGTTCATCTAATATAGAACAGGCTATATGTCTGTGTCTCCATATTTTCCAACTATCTCTTCCGAAACTCAATTGAATTTTTACCGACCCTTCTTTTATGGGTTTTTAGTCGGTTAAAATTATTTTTAAGGGGTCAAAAATGGATCAAATACGACATCTGGACAAATTAAAATATCATATTTAAGCGTATTTTACGATCGGGCAAAGCCGGAGGCTCACCCGCTAGTAAAACATAAGTGAAAACGCATTGCAACATTCAAGCTGCGTCGAATAAGCTGGAAGGTGGCCAATACTAACAGAGTGACGTACTAAGCCTAAGGGTTAGAGAAGCTCGCTTAACGAATAGCCCCATCGACTCCCACAGAATCAAATGATGCGAACATCGAAAAACGTTCATGCTGAAAGTCAGATGCTTTGTGATAGGGTTGTGCGGGCGATTTTGCTTTCAGAATTCAACTGTTGAATCATAAAGGAGATAGTAAAACAAAACAATCTTTCAACGCAAGTCTAATATATAAAAGGCTGTATGTCTGTCTGTCTCCATATTTTCAAAGTCTATCTCCGCCGAAACTAAAAGTCGCAGAGCGGCGCTAGTTGCCTAAAATGATTTGATTTTTTTTTTTTGATGGGCTGTTCTTTCATGGGTTTATAGCCGGTTACAATAGTATTTAATGGGTCAAAAATCAGTCAAAATTGAAAAATAAATTGTTATACATTTTGTACAATTATAGTAATTGTCTGTATTTTTGAGATGAGTTGTTTTTATTGATTGAGATTGTCGGACTGACTTCCTCATCTTGGTTGTTATTGTCACAACGTTTCGGCCGTTTTGCCCTCCGGCCTTCGTCAGGTGAACGGTTTGTTAGTCTCGAACCCAACCCTTTATTATTATTACGGGGGTACCGTGTTCGGACTCCAGCTAGGCTTTGGGACATAGTTGCTGATTCTCTGTTTTTCAATGTTACTTTTTCACTGCCTTCGTTCAGGATTGAACTCAGCACCTTTGGGTAACTGTAAACTTTGATACAACGTCTAGGACCACTCGGCCATATGTCACTAGGACAATTCTTAGTTGGTTTTTGTTAATGTTAAACCTATGTTGTTATTCAAGGTTTTCTCTCTCTATCAGAGGTGTCCAAATTGCATTCAGCTCTATGCTTGGTTTGCTCAGTAGGTTGTTATGTCCGAGCATGTGAGCTGTTTCTTTAAGTTTTCTCACTTTCCAGTGGGTCTCTCTGTTTATTATTTTTACTTCATTCCATAGGGGGCGATGATCCCCCCTCTCCATCCAGACATGGTTGGCTATACCCGATTTTTCCGTCTCCCCTTTAGTTACCGCTTTTCGGTGTTCTTCCACCCTTACTTTAAGGGGGCGGCATGTTTCACCTTTGTAAACCTTTCCGCAACTGCATGGGATGGAGTATATGCAGTTTTTGGTCATGTTCTCATCCATGCGGGGCTTCACTCGTACCAGGTGTCGTCTGAGTGTTGACTCGCTTTTGAATACCGTCCTGATGTTGTAGGGGGCACATATTCTCTGAATCTTTTCGGAGATGCCTCGTATGTATGGTAGGCAGACCGTTGGAGGTTTTTGGGTTTCATTCTCCTCTCTTATACTATTAACACGTCTGGTGGAAAGTATGCTATCGGGGTAGTTGTTACGACGGAGGGTATTCTTCAACCTGACCATTTCTTGGTGGTATGTAATGGTGTCGCTACTTATTGTCTCTGCTCGATGTTGTAAGCAGTGTGCGATTCCATGTTTGATACTGTATGGGTGATGGGAGTTGAAGTTTAGGTATTGTCCGGTGAAGGTAGGCTTGCGATATACGGATGTCTTAAACCCATGCTCTGTGCGTGATATGAGTATATCAAGGAAGGCCAGTTGGTTATCTTTTTCTTTCTCCATTGTGAACTGTATCGATGGTCTTATTGAGTTCACATGATCTAGGAGAGCCTGGATGTCTTCCTGATGGGGCCAGAGTATGAAGGTGTCATCAACGTATCTTAGCCACATGGTGGGCTTTAAGGGAGCTGAACCTAAGGCCATGTCTTCGAAGTATTCCATGTATATGTTCGCCATCACTGGTGATAATGGCGAGCCCATAGCTAGTCCCTCCTCTTGTCGATATAGGTCAGTACCTATTCTGAAGTAGGTTGTTTCTATGCAGAATGTCAGCATTTCCATTAAGTTTGGCAATGGTACACATGTACGCTCTTCTATGGAGAGGTCCGCAGCTAGTTTGTCTTGAATTACTGCTAGTGCCTCACTAGTTGGGACTTTAGTGAACAGGCTAACCACATTTGGTTTGTACTGATGGGTGCTCCCTTGATCAGTTCCGTGAAGTGGGCAGAATTCTTTACATGTGTTGCTGACTTGCCTGCTAATGGGTTTATTATATCAACAAGGTACCTGCTCAGTGGGTGGCATGCTGAGCCTCGGCAGCTCACTATGGGTCTGAGTGGAATACCGTCTTTGTGTATCTTGGGGAGACCGTACATATGTGGTAGCTTACTGTAATGCTGGACCAGCTGTCTATATCTCATCGGAGCGATGTGTTCCTTGTTTTTCGTAAGGATTTGTAACAGCTTTCTTTCGGTTTTCAAAGTTGAGTCCTTCTTTATTTTACCGTAGCTACCATCTGCGATTAGGCCTGCCATTTTTTCAGAGTATTCCGACATGTCCATCACCACAGTAGCATTGCCTTTGTCTGCTGGCAGAATTATTATACTGGTTTCTTATAGCCAGCCTATCTTCCCTTTGGGTAACTGTAAACTTTGATACAACGTCTAGGACTACTCGGCCATATGTCACTAGGACAATTCTTAGTTGGTTTTTGTTAATGTTAAACCTATGTTGTTATTCAAGGTTTTCTCTCTCTATCAGAGGTGTCAAAATTGCATTCAGCTCTATGCTTGGTTTGCTCAGTAGGTTGTTATGTCCGAGCATGTGAGCTGTTTCTTTAAGTTTTCTCACTTTCCAGTGGGTATCTCTGTTTATTATTTTTACTTCATCCCATAGGGGGCGATGATCCCCCCTCTCCATCCAGACATGGTTGGCTATACCCGATTTTTCCGTCTCCCCTTTAGTTACCGCTTTTCGGTGTTCTTCGACCCTTACTTTAAGGGGGCGGCATGTTTCCACCCTTACTTTAAGGGGGCGGCATGTTTCACTTCAATCCTGAACGAAGGCAGTGAAAAAGTAACATTGAAAAACAGAGAATCAGCAACTATGTCCCAAAGCCTAGCTGGAGTCCGAACACGGTACCCCCGTAATAATAATAAAGGGTTGGGTTCGAGACTCCTAACAAACCGTTCACCTGACGAAGGCCGGAGGGCAAAACGGCCGAAACGTTGTACAATTATCTTAGTTTCTTTTAAAAAAAAAAAACTTTTAATCAGTCCATCTACGTGTCACGCTGGTACAGTGGTAATATCACTAGCTTTACATGCTTTGGTTCCATTCCAGCTGATGGTATAACCATTCCAGCTGATGGTATAAAAAAACTTTTTTTTTACTTTTGAAATCACGACTCTACAATAATATATACGAAATCTAGACAAAATAAAATATATTTAAGCGTATTTTACGCTCAGGCAAAGCCCCTCCCTCATCTAGTCTAACATATGAAAGACACCATATCTGTTTGTCTGTCTTTCTCCATATTTTCAAACTATCTCTCCGGAAACTAAAACTAAAAGTCACAGAGGTCCGCTAGGGGCCTCTAATAATTGAATTTTTACTCGTTCTTTAGTAGGTACGTTACAATTACGTTGACACACCGGTTCTCGCCAGATCACCGAAGTTGAGCCTGGCCAATACCAGATGGGTGACCATTTGGGAAGGCTAGGCGCTGTATGTACCTTCTGGGAAAATTGGGCGTGGTGCCAGCACACTTACCCTGTAAAAAGAACACCTCGCTGCAAAAACATCTACAAAAAGTTTTATATAACCTATGCCCCCAGGGGCTTAATGGCTATGGATGGATGGTTCTTTAGTAAGTGGTTAGCCGGTTAAAAGTGTTTAAAGAGTCAAAAATGGGTCAACATTTAAAAAATTGTTATACATTTTATGCATTCACCTTAGTTTATTTTTAATAAGTTTATAGCTATATCACGTTGGTACAATGTGAACGTCACCAACTATGATTGCTAGTTTTGCTTCCGATTTGTTTGGTTTCGATCCCAGCTCATGGCACGCAAATACTTTTTTAAAAAAATTTAAATCACGACACAAAAATAATATACGAAATCTGGACAAATTAAAATATCACATTTATGTATAAAATAAAAAACCCTTGACATTTATGTATATTTTACGACCGGACAAAACCAGGCGTTCTCCCGCTAGTTGCATTTAAATACGTTATGTAAAACGGATATTATTTTTTGCTTATTTTAGTGATTGCTTGATCAATTTACTTTTCTCGCACATTTTAATTTTGAAATGTTTCACTTTCAGCCATCGCTTAAACAAATGGATAATAATTGTGCGAGTATTTATGAAGGATCACCCCGATGCAAAAAAAAACCCAAAAAAAACGGTATGGCGAAAGAGGGAGCAAAAAAAAACGGTATGGCGAAAGAGGGAGCAAAAAAAAAAAAAAGGTATGGCGAAAGAGGGAGCAAAAAAAAACGGTATGGCGAAAGAGGGAGCAAAAAACAAGGGTATGGCGAAAGAGGGAGCAAAAAAAAGGGTATGGCGAAAGAGGGAGCAAAAAAAACGGTATGGCGAAAGAGGGAGCAAAAAAAAAAGGTATAGCGAAAGAGGGAGCAAACAAAAAGGTATGGCGAAAGAGGGTGCAAAAAAAAACGGTATGGCGAAAGAGGGAGCAAAAAAAAACGGTATGGCGAAAGAGGGAGCAAAAAAAAAAAACGGTATGGCGAAAGAGGGAGTAAAAAAAAAGGTATGGCGAAAGAGGGAGCAAAAAAACGGTATGGCGAAAGAGGGAGCAAAAAAAACGGTATGGCGAAAGAGGGAGCAAAAAAAACGGTATGGCGAAAGAGGGAGCAAAAAAACGGTATGGCGAAAGAGGGAGCAAAAAAAACGGTATGGCGAAAGAGGGAGCAAAAAAAACGGTATGGCGAAAGAGGGAGCAAAAAAAACGGTATGGCGAAAGAGGGAGCAAAAAAAAAACGGTATGGCGAAAGAGGGAGCAAAAAAAACGGTATGGCGAAAGAGGGAGCAAAAAAAAACGGTATGGCGAAAGAGGGAGCAAAAAAAACGGTATGGCGAAAGAGGGAGCAAAAAAAAAAACGGTATGGCGAAAGAGGGAGCAAAAAAAAACGGTATGGCGAAAGAGGGAGCAAAAAAAACGGTATGGCGAAAGAGGGAGCAAAAAAAACGGTATGGCGAAAGAGGGAGCAAAAAAAAACGGTATGGCGAAAGAGGGAGCAAAAAAAAAATGGCGAAAGAGGGAGCAAAAAAAAATGGCGACAATATTTGATGTATTAATTTGCATAGTTATGTAATTATTTTTCTTTGGTCCCCGACAAAAGAAGGGTGGATCTGTAAATCTACCCTTTTCCGTTCGTCCGTCCGCACTTTTCTCAATAACTACGCCTTGGAATTTTGAAAATTTTGTACAAACATTAAACATGATACCAGTAAAAAATGTTACAGAACGGGTTTCCCAGGAAAACTCCGATTACTCACCCCTTTCGGGTTAAATTAACACTTTTCTGCTTATAAAAAAAAAATGATGCCTTTGATTTCTATAAAACTTTCTGAAAAGTTGTAACTAACTGATTTCTTTATAATTTTGTTTGTCTATACTTCGCGATAACTCTTGGGTTTGCAGCAGTAGCTCTTTTAGGGCTAATAAAACATTCCATTTTGGGGACTATTTTACCATATTTGTCCTAAATTTCTGAGTATGTAAATTTAGCAGTTTTGCAAGGTGTTGAACTCAAATTTAAATATGTTAAGGCCTTGGGGACTTTTTTTTTACACCAGAATCACCAATTATCAAAGCCCTGATGCCACGAGGTACGGGTTAATGGGTATACATTATTCAATGTGATGATAGCGTAGTAAACATTAGTGGGAATTTTGTAAATTAGATTACTTAGGGGGGCGGTTCATCAATAACTTGTTCATCAGATTGTAGTCAGCTGGAAAGCGGACAATCAGAAGAGAGTTCCATAGGCGTGCAGTTTTAAGAAAGAAGCTTTGTTTATGGACTCAACATTTAGATTTAGGCACAGATAAAGATTATGGAAAATTATTGATAGTGGTTTGGGCTAGACGAGTGTTTTTCGTGAAAGTTTGGCAAGGGTGACCATAGATTTAAGCTCAGCTGGGCGCTAGCCATGAGAATAACAAGGAAGCAGACACAGGTTCGCAACGTCTCTTCTGTGGGAAAGAGGTTAAAGGGAAGAGAAAAGGACACCCACCACACACAGCTACGAAGTCTATTTTGAACTCTGTCAAGGCAAGATAAGCTGCTTTTAGCAGCTCCTGCCCAGATGTGGCAACAGTACTTCATCGTTGGCCGTACCTGGCTTTTATATAGGTAGAGAATTGCATCAGGAGAGAAATATCTACTGGATCAAAAGAAGGATCTCACCATTTTTCCAGCGACTTTGGCAATGGATTTGATTTACGTGTTCCATGTCAGCTCAGGTGTAAATGCCCAGAAGCTTGTCAAAATATAGAGCCTCCCTAAGACAAGAGCCATTCATTCCAACAGATGCCAGATTGGCATCAGAGCGTAGATGGTGTGGGAATAGAAGATTGGTTTTAAATGCAGTAAAAGTAACCAACCACTTCTTTCCCCATTGTACCACATGCTCAAGATCAGAGGAGAGAGAATCAGAGAGAATTTCGTCGTTCACGTTCTTTGATGTGCTACCATAGATTGTAGTGTCGTCAGCATAAATGTCTACGAATGATGTAAGGATGTAGTTTCAAAGATCATTAATGTAGGTCAGTAAGAGAATTGGATCCAGGATGGACCCCCGAGGGACTCCAGGATTAATACTGAAAGCTTCTGATTTCTGCCCATCAATTACTACTTTTATGAACCTATCAGAGAGAAATGATTTAATAATTGAGAAGACCGTTCCAGCTATACCATAGTTGGAGATCTTGTGAAGTAGACTTTTATGCCATACCTTATCATAGGCCTTTCATATGTCAAGAGCAATTACCCTAAAGAGAACGGATCAGTCTAGTGATTAGCAAATCCTATAAGATAACTGTAAGCAGGTCTGCTGTAGATCTCGCAGAACGGAAACCATATTACACGGCACTAAGAAGGATGTTTTTGCTGAGATGGTTGACTACTCTATTTAACAGATTCCAACAGCTTACTCATGATGCACAGGAGACTTATTGTTACAAGAAAAGGCTGTCCCCTTTTCCTGTAAATAAGAAAAGCATTCGATAAGTGGAAAATGAGATAAGGATAAGCAGAGACGAACCTTGTAAGCAAGGTTCAGAGAGATTCAGAAATTAGAATGTTAGAATTTAGCTAATGTTTTGGAAATAGATATTGTTGGTATTGTAAAAAGAATTTAATTGTTCATTCTTTTATGAAAACTGAATGAAAAAGGTCAGCTAAAGAAGAATGAACAATACAAAGAAAACATATATTGAAAAGATAGGTTAGGTTGAAAAATAGGTCAGTAACAATTCTTTGTTTGCAGAAGTGTTTTGGAGATGTATGCTTAGCCACGTGAGTGCTCACGTTTTAGAACCACACATCTGACGTCCTAGCAAAAAGGGAATTTCTCATTATAGGTGCTAGTTTGAGTCGACAGTTGGACAGTTTAGTTCGAACAATCAGCAGAGTCGGTCGGAAAGAGCTGACATGGTCAGAGGAGGGTTCCCTCAGAGGAGAAGGGGTAGAAGTTTAACTATGTAGAACCAATGTGAATTCCTGACGCCATCATCATTTCGACCAGTCAAGTGAAATAAATAACATCATCGATTTTTGTAACTTAAACTTCGCGTCTCCATTCAACTATTGACGGTAATGTGTTAATCCTCTTGATATAAACTTTGTATAACCCGCTTCCAAGTAATGTGTCCCCCTCCTCCATCATAAGTAATGATTCCCCTCTGTGTAAAAGAAAAGTAATACGCATTCATTCAATAATGAATTCTCTCTAACTGTTATTACATAACCCCGTCTCTCTTTAAAATGTACCCGAACCATGAACCCCAATATGAAACCCCCAGCTATACAACATTATTGGTCTGTACTGAGAGGGAGATGAGCGATCACTTGAATTCTTAAATACAGGGCATACTGATGAGATTTTCCAAGGTGTTAGGAAGCATTTCTCCTTAAGACGAGGTTGAAATAACTTTGTAAGTATGGGCGCTAGTTCTGGTTGAAGCTTTTTGAGCACTAAATGGGAGAGACAAATGATGGAATTAGTAATTTCCTTTTTTGCATGGCGCAAAACTCAGATGTACATATGTTAAGGCCTAAAACTGCACCGTTTGTTCATTTTCATCAGGATTGGATGTCCCCCTGGGGACTTTTGGGCTAAATGAGAGAGGGATGCTGAACGTAGTCATTTTTTATGCCTCGTGCATGCTTCACTTGTTTTGTAGATCTTTAACAGACAATAAGTGAGAAAAATAAGTTAAAACCACTTGCATGTCATGAGAATGTTGGAGTTTCATACCTCCTACCGGAAGGAAGTCATTTGCATATGTGTTTGTTACCGGCTATTACTTCTTTCTGGGGGGATTGGATGTTCTGATGACGGTTTTACTTCTGAGGAACCTTTATACGTGTTACCTTTACTAGAGTTCAAGTGCAATTGTTTCTAGACTTGAGTTATTTGACTTCAGTTGTTTAGACTTCAGTTATTTAACTTTTGACAGAGTCTTTATCGCGATTTACGATATTTCGCAAGCTTTACACCAGCCCCAACTGATCTATCTTCTATCTGTGGTGTCGGAGAATTTTTTTTTTTTTTAAACACGTTTCAATAAGTATGCCTTTTGTTAATATTTATAAGATCCGGGCTGCTAGAAAATATTATAATATTTCCAGAGAAATAGTACTTTTATATGCAGCTATTTTTGACACATCATGGGTCTTTTTGTGAATATTAGTAAGGTCAAGGATCACGGAATATGTAATATTTCCGGAAACTTTTAGAGGCAACTTTTTATTGACATTTCTTTGTCTTTTAAACGGAAGGAAGCTTTGTTTGTCTTGTAAAAGAGAAAATAACATTTCAAATAGCAAGAAAAAAGCGAGAAAGCCAATTGTGATAATTCGGAAAGATTCAACATGGTGCATTGAAGGCGAAGTAAAAGAACTCTCCAATCTATGGACGACGCTAGACCATTTTTCTGTTACCCGAAATTAGGTGCCCGGATTTGACATGTTATCTAGACCCTCTCAAGTCTTGTCAAATCTCGCGGCAGTTTTTCCTCAGGTTTTCAAACAGAAGACACGCGTGTTAAATCCGTCCACGTTACCAGCTTGTTAGCGTTATTCTAAACACCATTTTGTTGCTAGCTTTAAACGTCATTTCCTCCCCCACTTTACTCGTCGGTAATATAATTGCGGCAAAATAGCAAATGGTACAATTAAATCAAACTTACCTTGCCGCTTGATTTTCACTCTATATGCTTTGGCAATAATCGTGTTTTTTTTCGTCTCCTGTAAATCAGAAATGGTAATAATAAGTTCAATTACTGGCTTAATTCTATGATTTCATATGAATATAGCAGTAATAAAGGGAGATGAATATCGAGGTGAAACAATGGCGTGCCATAATTTCTCATCGTCATTTTTGCTGAATGATGTAAAACAGTTTATTTACTTCAGCTTTTATTCTACTTCTAATATGCTTATTAGCTCAAACTATAAGTAGAAAAAAAAAGATTTTCAATTTAATACACTTAGATAAAACGTTTCTAATTTTGAAATAAACATCTAATAAATAAACAATAAATTCAATAAACATCCTGGCATGAAATTAGACTCAAACGATGTGTTGAGTATTTGTTCTATATATTAATACGATAGCGTGTGTTATTTTCTGTGTTACTCTTCCATCCAGGTCGTTTAATTGTTATGTACTTCCATTCCTTCTAATAAATAATTTTAACAAGAATTCTTCATACGTTTTGGTCTCAGTTTCGATTAGACCTGAAGGATTTAAAGTTATACACACACACACACACACACACACATATATATATATATATATACAGGAAAGCGGGCGTTTATCGGTAGTCGAATGGAAAATAGTAAGACAAGCAAACACATGTAGAGCATGTAGATTATTCCTTCATGAAAAATCTGCTATCCTATACTTTAAAGAACCCCAGCATCTATCAAAATTTAGGAGAAAAATAGCGAACAACTGCGTTCACAGGATAAAATTTACTCTGGGATAGAGATAAAAATAATTTTAAAACTAACTATAACAATAGAAAATAAAACATGCATATACATAAACTAGCACTTATATATATATATATATATATATATATATATATATATATATATATATATATATATATATATAACTTACATGAAAAATAAAAAAAAACTTAACCTAGATTTAAAACAGGTCAAGACACTAGATATCTACGCTAAATAGCACACACAAAGGAACGGATCAACCGGAGGTCAACTGGGCCTTTGTCCTGTAAGTGTCTGCTCATTGGCTGATTAGGAAGGGTGCGGTGGATACTAGAAAAGTGATTGGCTAACTAAAAAACTAAATAGAAGGTGCGTATATAAAAACGCGAGAAAACCACAAAATCCTCGCATAAGCCTGAAGAATCCTAGAGTGGATGAACCGCGGAATATTCTGTGTAGCTTATTCACCATATCTATTTTTTTAACTAATATATATATATATATATATATATATATATATATATATATATATATATATATTAATAAGTTTGGGATTCGGTTTCGATTCAGGCTTATCAACCCAAGTCAGATATATTTTTTATTTTTGAAATCGCAAATATATAAAAATCGATATAACATTAACGCTGTAATAATATATACGAAATCTGCACGAATCAAAATATCATATTTAAGCGTATTTTACAACCTGGCTACGGCGAGTGTCCCTGCTAGCTTGGATAAATACTTTTGCAGTTTTAACAAAATAGCTACAATAATATCAGAGCGTTTACATTTACGCTGAACATCTACAGAATGCCAACATCAATATATTACATATGAATCTTTTCTACTGTTAAATTGAATTTCCACAGGCCGCGCAAGTACAATAATAATTATAATACACTAAAACCTACCATGTTTTACGTACGCTATCGCCACTCGCATATATTTACAAAATAAGATCGCCAAATCAGCGAATAGGTGAATAAATTGATGTCACTAGTTCCGACTTTACGCATTTAAAACTGAAATGTTCCAAAATCAAATTTTTATCCCGCCAGACAAAACAGTATACTTTTTAAGAAATGCATTTCAGAAATAGACATTCGTTTTATTGATTTTTGTAGAATATTTGGTGACTTATTTTCACAGTTAGAAAGGGGAGAATATCTAAAAAAAAAAGAATTAATTATTATAATTATATACAAATTTGAAAAAAATAAAAGATGCGTACTCATTTTATTTATTTAAATAATTATTTACTGATATTAACAGATACGTTTATATAAAAAGACTCTTTATCATATTATTATTAACTTTGATATATTTATACTTGTTGGAGTAGAAAAAAGAAAGATGGAATTTCCACGAGCTCTCGATGGTATACATATATAATGCAACTACACGAGCACTATCTAAAACAAACAGAAGTTGTCTGTATGTTTGTATGTGAGGTAAAACTAAAAAAGATCAACAAAACAAATTCCCACAAAGTTGTTATTTTCTTTATAGGCGTTTCGTCAAATGAATAATCTCACAAATTTATGAAAATGAATATTATTTAACCGTAAATGTGGGGGAGGGGGGCAAATTTCTATTCAATTGATGTACTAACTAACGGAAATTACCTAATTTTTTTAATCAATATTTATTCCCTTATGTCGACTTATACTTCACAGAATTTATTTTAAAAAAAGTGTGGTCTATGAGTGTGTGTGTGTCCAGAGAGAGGGGAATGGGCTAGTCGCATCTGTGAATAGACAGAGGGGAAAACGGAAGGATAAAGAGGAAGAGAGAGAGAGATAGAGAGAGAGAATTTTGAATAGAAATATGTTACAAGTTTGTTTCGGGCAACGTCGGGTCGCCTTGCTAGTTATAAGTAAATATCAACTTAAAGATTACTTTTGAGATGATGAAAATTTAATAATGCGAAATTTAGAAACCGCCAAAGCTTAAATAGCTTCTGATTTTTTTTATAGAAGGATGGTTATATTTGATTCAATCTCACATTATAAAATTAAGTTACTATTTTATGGTATATGCTGTGGCAGGTACACGAGGAAAATGTACTCTGTTGTATTTACATGCAATCTATCTCGCATGTACTGTTAGTCTTACACTTTGCAATAGCGACGTGGGTGTTTTTGATACTTATTTTTACGCATGTGTGCTCCCCCCCCCCTAATTTCCGCTTAAACAAGTTCGTAGACAAACGCAAGCGAATTACAGTCGAGATTTCAATGTAGACGGATCTACATTTCCTCTCGCCCCTCATCAGTGTGACGAAAGGCGGGAATGAAGAAAAGGTGAGTTACAAAACTTAGACTCAATTACATTTCTACAATGCTCGCATATGCATTGCATGTTTACGTTCTTGTATTCTTATTTTCTGTTGAATAAATAAATTAAATAGTAGAAAAGATACAATAAGAGAGAGAGTGATTGACTGGAACATAATTGAATAATGAATTATTTGGTAAGTTAATTGCAAATTACGGTTAAGTATAACTGTAGCAGTTACATATACATCAACATATACGGCATAATAACATATACATATACGGCATAACAATGTTGATACACTGGTTCCCGTTAGATCACCGATGTTAAGCAACGTTGAGCCTGATCACTACTAAAATGGATGACTATTTGGGAATTCCAGGTGCCGTATGTACTCTCTGCTTATCTTGACATAGTTTCCAGTCATTCTGGACCTGTCATTTCCACTGGACCCAAGCAGAGGCGATTCATGAGAGGTATGGTTGGTGTTTGCGCAACCCTTGCTTCATAATTACACACGCAACTACCCTTACAGGGGGTATTCTTTGCTTTTTGAGACTGAACGAAGGCATTGAACAGTTACAGGCGTTAGATCTAATTTCTTTTTTATTGGACTCACATACATAATAATCGGTAGTAGTTCGGTTTACCGAAACAAGCACGTTATAATTCGCGTAGAAATACAGGCATTGCGAACATTTCTGCATAAGTAAGTTTATCCTTATCCCTGTTGAGACATGTAGTGCTGAAATGTGATTCAGCTTCTGAACAGACACTTTGGATAGGCTAAAACGATTTGTGTGGCAGATTGCTGAAACAATTTTTCACTTGGTGATACAAGCACCAAAATTAAAATTTGTCAGGTTTGCTTTTGCAGCCATCTTGAAATTTTGATGGCGAACCTTCTTTTCTCAAAATGTATGTTCTGAAAGTCATTAGTGCCAATTTTGGTGCTTGTAACACAAAGTGAAAGATCCTTATGGAATATTGAGATAACCTGCCCCACTAATCTTCTCGTCTCTTGACAGAAGGCGTCAGAACAAGTTGGAGTTCCAGAACTTAATTATCTGCCTATAGCTAACGCCTGCCTGTCAGACCAAGTTGCCTTTTTTTTTACCTTTCTATGTCCTTCATATGCTTAAGGAAACTGTGAAAGAAAGTTCTTGTAATTATTGGGAAGATGTTATATCGAAAACTGGTGTGCTTATTTTCTTCATTCCAAGCCAGCTTAGTCAACCGTACATTATTCTTTGCACTTTTTCACCCCAAATATGTCATACTGTCAATTGGAGGTAAGCGGCTACTTTTTGAGATCGTGTTGAGCGACAAGATGACTTTTCAGATTGCATTTAAACTTCTGCGTTTAGAGAAGCAATAAACATGGAGGTAATTCAAAATTCTAGCAGTTCGAAAAACAATTTAGGGATGAACAGTGAAGGAAGGAGAACTTGCTGCTTGTCGTATTAGTCAGCAATATGTATGTCGATGGGGCACATGTGCTATGAGCTGATCAGAGCACATTCCATGTAAGTCATGGACAGGGATGCAATATCGCGGCTATGCTGGCCGGAAACTAAATTGTTTACTGATGCCGGAGGTTTTGTAACAGTTACCCTCCCTAGAAATGTAACGTTTCATGCATACAACCGATGGGTTGTACCATACAATAAACTCCTTTGTAAGATTGTTTACGCATATATCAATGTCGAATATTGTAATAGTGTAAAATAAATTAAGTACATTTGTAAATGTGTAAATAAAGGCAGTGATCAAGCTGTCTTCACATTGGAAAATAATGCTCATGATGAAGTTAAGATATATGAAACCGGCCGTTATATTTCCACTAATGAAGTCATCTGGAAAATACTTAACTTCCACATACGTGCGCATCATCCCACAGTTATTACCGTCGTAGTCCATCTAGAAAATGGACAGCGGATTTATTTCATTGAAAATAGAGTTGCACATTCACCTCCAAATACTCCAACAGCGTTTTTCAATTTGTATAAAACAGACGCTTTCGCACGTACACTTCTGTGTGCTGAAATTCCAGCTTATTATACATGGGACACTCATAATAAAATCTTGAAGCGACGCTTACAGAGTAGGTCACTTCAAGGCTATCCGTGTGTTAAAAAAACGCTGAAGTTTTGGGCAGGATATACACCGTGCATCCAAATCATTTCGAATGCTTCTGTTTGAGACTGCTTCTACATCATGTTAGAGGTCCACAGAACTTTAAAGACCTAAAAACTATCAATGGTCAAATTATGAATACATTCAGAGATGCATGTGCTGCACATAGACTGATTGATGACGATAACAACTGGGATGCTACATTACAGTAAGCATCTTCATCTGCCTCGGCACATAATTTGAGACATTTGCTATCATGTTAACTACCTGCCTGTGCAGTGTCTTATCCAACACGACTTTGGCATACACACAAAGACACATTTAGTGAAGATTTACTTAGGAAACGCAATCAACATCCTGAGGCTGATATAACTTTTACAGACAAAATCTTCAATACTACTCTGGTTCATATTATAAGATGAATGGTAAAACACTGACTAAGGTGGCCTTATATTCCTTGATGCACCAGTAGGAACAGGAAATACATTTGTTACTAAGTTAATTCTTTCAAAAGTGAAGTCAGAAGGAAACATTGATGTTGCTGTGAAATCATCGGGTATTGCAGCAAATCTTCCTGGTCGTAGAACAGCTCACTCATGATTCAAATTGCCATCATTAATAAAAGATTCTATTCCGATTTGCCATATAGAACGAGGATAGATTCAGCTAAAATTTTCCAGAAATGTTGCTGGATCATAGGGGATGAATGTATAATGGCCCATAAAAAGCATTTGGAGCTCTAGATAAAACATTGAGTGATCCCAAGTCACGTGATGTTGTCATGGGTGGCATCACACTTTTATTATCTGGTGACTTCCGACAAACGCTTCCTATTGTTCCACGTGGAAGTCTTGCTGATGAGCTCGATGCTTCCATTAAATTGTGATATTTGTGGAAGTACATCAAAACTAACTTTATCTACAAACATGCGTGTCCATCTAAATAGTGACCCATTGGCTGATGAATTTGCTTCTCTGCTTCGACAAATTAGAGATGGCAAAATTCCAACAGACAAACATGATACAATTGTTATTACTCCAAGTATTGGATCAATTGTTTCCTCACTCGCAGAACTAAGTAAGAAAGTTTACCCAAATATAGCTGCAAACTATACTAATCCTCAATGGCTAACAGAAAGAGCAATTCTAGCTCCAAAAATGATATGGTACACATCATCAATGACCAACTGCTTGATAAAATTCCAGGTGAGGAACAAATTTATAGTTCTCTAGATTCTACTGTAGATGATGACCATAAATTCCTTGCAATTACCTGGTATGCCACCACACAAATTAAAACTAAAATCTGGATGTCCAATTATGTTACCCAGAAACCTTGATGCTCCACGACTATGCAATGGAACAAGATTATGTTTAACACGAATGCAACCTCATGTGGTAGAAGCAGTCATATTGACTGGCGTGGCTACAGGCGAATTGACATTTCTTCCTAGAATACCAATGATTCCATCAGATTCAACGATTCCATTTAAAAGGCTTCAGTTCCCAATAAAATCATGTTTTGCCATGACAATAAATAAGTCGCAAGGACAAACCTTGGCAGTGGTTGGTTTGAACTTAGCTTCCTGCTTTATCCAGGGACAGTTTTATGTAGGATGTTAACAGGTAGGTTACCCACACAAACTATATATATTAGCACCAGAGTGTAGAACATCAAACATTGTGTATCCAAGAGCTTTATACAAATAGGAAAGCCAATGCTCCCTTCTATTATTATTTATAGTTATTTTTTGTTGTGAATTATCAGCATAGCAAGCCAGTCTCATAAGTATTGTCCACATTCCACCCATATTTTTGTCAGATCAATGTTTTAACACTGATAGGAAATTCTTATGGTAAGTTTCTAATCTTTTTCATTATAGAATGTATATTTTTCAATTCCAAATTTGATTTAATACAACCATTCACTTCTTTCATGTTAAGTAAAAATCACTAACCACAGCAGCAATGCTCCGTGGCATAGTTGTTAGCATGCCGGACAATTCACGTTATATTTTAACGTTCGCGCCGGCTTACCGTGGTCGGTTTTTTTTTTTTGCTTGCCTAAACACCTAGAATGGAGTCTTCTTGGTGGCCGAGCTGTTAACGTCGCACGTTTTTTTTTTACACTTTATTTTCAAACTTCGCCTCAAGGCTTAGGGTTTGATACTTCCTACCTACCTATCAAAACTTTTTTAAACTCCCCCCCCCCGGAATCAAACACCCGGCAACGATTTTTTATTATTCTTTTGTTTTGATTTACCAAAAACTACACACACCTCGAAACACGCGGGAAACGCCGAGTACCACCGCTAGTGTATATATATATATATATATATATATATATATATGTATATATATATATATATATATATATATATATATATATATATATGTATATATATATATATACAATTTATTTATAAAATCATTGATGGCTACATATGTGCATACATGTTTCTGTAATCATCCGCGTTGGGGGATTATGTCTTCAGGCGAAGAATTATCGTCGGGAACTGATATTTCAAATAAACACATTTTATTTCGTTTACAAATTTAGAATGTAACATGGGTGGGGGTTATGAGCGGGGAGAGGTCAAGTGAGGTCTTTGAAGATATGCCATAACTATAATGACACAAGAATAAAATTAAAATAAATTAAATAAATAAATTAAATAATAAAAAATAAAAATAAATAAACCAATAAACAAAAAATAAAAATAAACATAAACCCCAAAAGTTATCAAACTCCTCATGCATACATTTATATCAATACACGTATAAACACCCACACTTTGATACACCCGTGTATATATACACACATATACACATAATGCTCACATACAGTTATAAAATGTTTATATTTATACTTACATATGCAGTTATATAAATGCACGGACCCTCAAACAGAGACATCCATGTACACACCTGGATACCATATATTATGACGGTTATTATATCAAAACTAATATTAATCCCACTAACAATCCTAATAAAATGAATTTTTATAATATTGATAATATTAATGACACCACCAATATCAATAATAATAACAATAATAATAATACTGTCGATTGGGAACTGTAAAACCTGTGGATCCTAACCGGATACACACCTCAATAAAATACACACACACACACACACACACATATATATTGCTAATTCCTACTCTCTGATGAGAAGGAAAGTATTTCTTAAAAACTCCGACTATCCACTTATCAAGTGTTTCCTTTTAAGATTAAATATGTTCTTAACTCTTTTTCAAAATGTTTCTAACATGTTTTATCAACTGTTGCTTATATATATATATATACATACATGCCCACGCATACCAGCATACACACAATATATACAGACAGTCAGACTGTCCGCAGAGTTTTAGGCAGCCATACATACATACATACACACACATATACATATACATACATATACATGCACACCCATACCAGCATACACACAATATATACACACAGTCAGACTATCCGAAGGCGCAGACACACATCCCCATCCATACGTGTCCCCACATCTCCACGGATGTATACGAGACACATATACATATAGATATCAATATAGACTCACGTATATACCTACATATATATACACACAGACACAGATACCCGCTCACTCACAACGTATAAAAACACAGCAATAAATGCACAAATGCAAAAACCTTTTTTAATAATAAGGTGCCATTTTACTTCAGTAGTGTGGTAACACCTTTATATATGAAACAGCGTGTTATTATAGTTTACACGGGCGTATATATACATACGTAACATACATACATATATACCCAGACACCCATACACTCTTGTAATATACGTTATTACAATTATCGTATACGAAACAGCCTATTTTAATAGTTCAGATTATATATATATATATATATATATATATATATATATATAATGAAAATTACAATTGAATTTACCAAAATGATCCAAGATGTTCAAATTAAAGTAAATTATAAATATTAAAGAATTAATATTTATAAAATTATCTCAGCCAGATATAAAAGCTTGATAATACCAAATAGGAAATAGAGCTTATAATATGAGCAAACAGTTAATGAGATATGTTAAAAAACACTTTGAAATGAATTAAAAACATATTTAATCTGAAAAGGAAACACTAGATAAATGGATAGTCCTTAATCCGCGGAGTTTCGAAGAAATACTCTCCTTCTCAGCAGAGGGTAGGAATTAGCAAAATGCAGGATCGGATTTTGCATGCAGAAGTATTTGATGAAACAATAAGTAAGTCAAAGATCTTACTTGAAAACAAAATAAGTCAAGCAGAGAGAATATGGTAAAGAAAAAGGTGATTACACATTAATTGATAGTCTGGTGGAAGATAAAAAATCCAGTGACGGTAAAATCCAAATATAAAACTTCAAGAAAGTTAAAAGAATTTCCATTTGTACAAGTAAAATCCAAAGAAATCCCGTAATTGGAAGAAGATGGTCCATAATAATCCAAAGGCAGAAATCCAAAAATGGTAGGTACAGACAAAATGAATGCCAACACTCAAAGTGTATGAACATTTTGTCCCCCCCCTTTACTTAAAAATTCACCAAAAATCAGGAAATAACCAATTTTAATGAAAACTGCAGTATTTATCAAATAATGATCGCAGAATATAATGAACTAATTATTTTTACTTAACTCTTAGTGAAAATGTTTTATTTTGTTTAAACAAAAAATACCTTTACTAAAGTTATGGTTTTCAGTAGTAAATAAAAAACGCAAGAATTTTTTTTTTTTTTTTATATAAATAAAGCATCGCAATTTGTAACAATAAAAAATAATTTTTGCAGTAACATTACGAAAAAAGCCCCTAAAGTCCGTATTAATGAATTCGATATAACTCGAAGAAAAATGAATTATCAGATACTATTCAGGAAATTAAAGATTCAATTAGATTCCTATTCCAGTCACCTAAATTATTTAGGGTGAAATGAGTTTAGGAATTTATAGCCAAACCTAAATATTTTTTTTTGCTTAAAAAAACAGCATTAATACAGTAAGTTAGATAAAATTTGCATAGAATGCTCTGCTTGACGGTTGTTGTAAAAATGGAACGGAAATTTGAATTTCATTCCCTTTTAAATTCGGTACATTTTTACATTACGTCCAACACATCTTTCACATTCGACACGTCAACATTTATAGCTTTTCCGGTATGCTGGGAAGGTTAGGGGTGTCTATTCCGAAAGCCGTTCTTAACATGGGTAGATTGGTAGGTGTGTCAGAAATTTCGTGACAAATAGTGAATAATTCCACCCCGTCTTTTCAAGCTTATAACTCCTCGAAAAATGTAACTCTAGCCCTATTTTTTTTCAATTAAAAAGGAGCAAGGACCAAGGTTTCATTAAAAAAAAGATAAAAAAAAACAACGTGTTTTTTTTTTAAAGCTTTTAAACTTCGGACTTTACAGGTAAATTTCTAAAAGACACTACTGTTTTTGTTTTAAATTTGAATATATTATTTATTGACCTTTCTTCTTCAATTTGTGATATATAACACTTTGATGAGTAAATTATTTACTTCTATTAGACATTTCAAAATGGGAGGCGTGAATTATTCGACCCCCTGTCTTTCCAAGCTTATAACTACTCGGAAAATGTAATTCAAGCCCTGATTTTTTTTCAATTAAAGGTTTCATAAAAAAAAACAAAAGAAAAAACAAGCAACGTTGTTTAAAAAAATAGGGTTTAAACTTCAAACTTAAGGTAAATTTCTAAAAAACGCTACTTTTTTGTTTTAAATTTGAATATATTATTTATTGACCTTTTCTCTTCAATTTGTGATATATAAAACTTTGGTGAGTAAATGAATTATTTACTTTTTAATAGACACTTGAAAATGGGGGGTCGTGAATTAAAAAAACGTTTGTCTAAAATATTATATTCAGTTTATTGGAAAGGGCACAACATGTCACATTGACCCTGAAAATATCGTAAAAATAGAATAAATAGAAAAATTTTGATAGATTTTTAAAATTTAAAAATTGAAAAATATTGAGATCGTAAAATTCATTACTGTTTTTTAAAAAATAAAAAAAATTGATGTCTATTACTTTTAAAACAACTTTAATAGTTTATTTTGGAAGTATAATCCATAAAGGAAATAAACAACCCACTTTTAAAAGAGAAATTACGAGTTTTTTTTATATTTTATTCGCAGTCTCGTGATAGGGGTCTAAAAAATTCCTACAAAAATTCTGATACATCTACTAGATTGGAGTGTTTATTTGTTGTAAACGTACCCTACAACCTATAAATGCCGACATTTCCAATGTGAATGGTAAGCTGGACTTATGTAAAAAATAACAAAAAGATATACTACACTGACTTTTTCATTTAAAAATGGAATTATTTCCCGTTCGTTATTAACTTTAAAAAAAATAAATAGTTTGTGTTTTATATACATAAAGTACAATTCTCGAATGTTACTGTTTTGATTATATTCGTTTGGGGGGGCACAATTAAAAAATTAAGAAAGATTAAAACGAAGTGAAATTTAAGTTTCCATTCCATTTTTACAACAACCGTAAAACAGCGCATACTCAGCAAGTTTTATCGTATTTTATAAGCATAATGTTGAACCACTAAATCAACATTTTATTTATTTTTTTGCATAATTAATGATGGAAGTATTTTCTGTTTATTTTCTGAACATCTGTTAAAAAAATAATTTGTACATTCTCATGAAAAAAAGAATCAAATTTTTCTCTGCTTCCACATAACTATTTACAGTGTTCATGTAAAGCATTCATCTGCTCTTTTTATAATAAAAATTCCATTTTGAAAGAGAAACGTTTACTGCCAAATTTCTTTAAAAAAAAAAGTGCAAGTTTTCCTGAAAAAAAACTTTCACCTAACAATTTATGGTGAAAAATTAATCTTTTTTTTTGGGGGGGGGGAAATAACAACTTTTATTGATTAAAAAAATCGCAAAAAATAATAAAAGTAAATGAACGAACAAAATGCAATTTTTCTTGAGGAATGTGTTCCATTTTAACAAACTGAGCCACAGCAACGCGTGGTCGGGTACAGCTAGTATATATATATATATATATATATATATATATATATATATATATATATATACATACAGGTGAACCTCGTAATAATGTATGCATGTGGATATTTTTTGGTGTGTGCATGTATGTGTATATGATCTGTATGTATATGTATACACGTGGGAAGGAAAATAAAAAATAAAGAAATAAAGGGGGATGAATAAAGATGGAACTAAGTACTACAATATAAAGGCCTTTATACTCCGTTTGTATAACCTAAATACTCTGATTTTTGTCATATCTTATTATATATTATTGTTATATCGTTATATATCTTATGTATATCTGTGTAACCCTCGAAAGAGTGCTTGCTAAATATGAGGATAGACCTACTGAATTCACTATAAATTTTTACGTAGTAAAAAAACGTACAACTTAGGAGAAAGTAACAAGCGGGTAAGGGCGGGTAATATAACTATGCGTGTGGAGTTTGATTGAAAAAAGAATTATGTAGTGAATGGGTTCACTTCTATATCTATTTTAGATGTATCATTTGGTGGCAGTGTACATATATATATGTATGTATTTTGTGTAAATATGTATGTATAAGTGTATTTATATATGTATGTGTCTATGTATGAGTATGTATATATGTGTGTGCATGTATATATGTGTGTGCATGTATATATGCACGTGTATGTATATATATATGCACGTGTATGTATATGTATATATATGTATAAATATATATATATCTGAACTATTAAAATAGGCTGTTTCGTATACGATGATTGTAATAATGTATATTACAAGAATGTATGGGTGTCTGGGTATATATGTATGTATGTTATGTATGTATATATACGCCCGTGTTAATTATAATAATACGCTGTTTCATATATAAAGGCGTTACGACACTACTGAAGTAAAAAGGCACCTTATTATTAAAAAAGGTTTTTGCATTTGTGAATGTATTGTTGTGTTTTATACGTTGTGAGTGAGCGGGTGTCTGTGTCTGTGTATATATATATATATATATATATATATATATATATATATATGTAGGTATATACGTGAGTCTATATTGATATCTATATGTATATGTGTCTCGTATACATCTGTGGAGATGTGGGGACACGTATGGATAGGGATGTGTCTCTGCGTCTGCGGATAGTCTGACTGTGTGTATATATTGTGTGTATGCTGGTATGCGTGTGCATGTATATATATATGTATGTGTGTGCATGTATATATATATATAGAGGAGGAAACAGTTAATAAAACATGTTAAAAAGACTTTGAAGAAAAGTTAAAAACATATTTAATCTGAAAAGGAAACACTTGATAAGTGGATAGTCCTTAATCCACGGAGTTTCTAAGAAATACTTTCCTTCTCATCAGAGGGTAGGAATTAGCAATATATATATATATATATATATATATATATATATATATATATATATTATTGAGACGTGTATCCGGTTAGGGTCCACAGGTTTTACAGTTCCCAATCGACAGTATTATTATTGTTATTATTGATTTTGGTGGTGTCATTAATATTATCAATATTATAAAAATTATTATTATTAAGATTGTTAGTGGGATTAATATTAGTTTTGATATAACAGTCATAATATATGGTATCCAGGTGTGTACATGGAAGTCTGTGTTTGAGGGTCCGTGCATTGATATAACTGCATATGTAAGTATAAATATAAACATGTTATAATTGTATGTGAACATTATATGTCTATGTATGTATACATATATGTGTATATATACACGGGTGTATCAAAGTGTGCGTGTTTATACGTGTATTTTTATATACGTATGCATGAGGAGTTTGATAACATTCGGGGTTTTATGTTTATTTGTTTATTTTTTTATTTCATTTTTATTTTATTTTATTCATTTAATTTATTTTAATTTTAATTTTATTCTTGTGTCGTTATAGTTGTGGCATGTTTTCAGTGCGTGTGTGTTAGTAAAATACAACGAACAGTGTATATCCGCTCCTGCTTATAGGTATAAGCGTATGTTTGCTTCTAGTGTTTGTATGTGTGTGTGTGTGTGTGTGTGTGTGTGTGTGTAGATTGAAAGACACCGGTCAGTACTCAATGGCCATAAGGAATGTTTTTAATTCACGGACCGCAAGACAAAATTACTAAATTCTCAAGTACCATATGCCATAAAAAACAAAAGATGAGATAGATAAACTTAAGAAGGGAATATAAAAAAAGTGAAATAAAAAGATGTTTATTATCTTCAAAGACCTCACTTGTCCTCTCCTCGCTCATAACCCCCACCCATGTTACATTATAAATTAGTAAACGAAATAAGAAAATGTTTTTATTTGAAATATCAGTTCTCGACGATAATTCTTGGCCTGAAGACGTAATCCCCCAACGCGGGTCATTACAGAAACATATATGCACATATGTAGCCATCAATGTGTGTATAATTAAGTTTAATATACCTGCTCTGTTCACTCATTGATCACTCTTTCGTAGACACATGTTTCATTGGATGTACTTCTAGGAAACTAAACTCTACTGGCTTAATATATATATATATATATATATATATATATATATATATATATATATATATATGAGATAAGGATTATCTAAGAACTTTAATACATTATCATGTCAATAAAGTTACAGAGGATTACAATAGGAGAAAGAAAAATAATGGAGGAACGCCCTTTTATGCCATGGCATTTTAAAGCTAAATGCTTCTCAGACAAAGAGAAAAATTCAGCATATAGAAAAGTATGGACAGACAGATAACACTGATTTTAGATTCATTTTAGCTTAGAACTGGTAAATTAAGAGGGGAATACAAAGAAAGACGAGAAAGGTTACAGTATTAGAAAATGTTCAAACGCGAAAGCAGAGTGCAGTTATGATAGGAGTCGGGTGTAAAAATATATCATGTGAGAAAGAAATATTTAAGAGAAAGAAATGTACAGTATATATATATATATATATATATATATATATATATATATATACTAGCAAAAGTACCTGTCGTTGACTGGGTTCAAAAACAGCCTACAGGAAATGGACTCTGATTTATGAAAGTATGATAGGTTATGAAAAGGAAGGGTTGTAAAGAGATATCTTCGAATTTGGGGGTATCAAAACCAAAGCAAAATATGATGAAAGTAAAAATAAAATAGATAAACCCCATAATTTATTATACCATACCTGTTTACACTGAAACACTTATCACAGTATTCTGTGAATCTATATTAAAAAACCGTGTTAAACTTTGTGACATATTTCCTTTCTATGAAGGTCAGGTGCGAACGAATACCCCATAATTTTATTATACCATATTTCTTCGAACAAAAACATAATTACCAAAGTATACTTACAGATAGATATGAAAAGTCTTTATTAAAGTTTGTGCCTATTTCCATTCTATGGAGGTCAGGCGCGAACGTAGACCCCACAGGTTTATTATACCATCCCTATTTAAGTTAAAACATACTTATCAAAGTATTCTTATGTACATCTATATCAAAAACACTTGTAAACTTTTTTTTTAATTTTTAAATTTTTATTTCCATATTTTGTGGACGAGGCGCGAACACAGACCCCACAATTTTAATGAACCACCGTTCTGCCAGATCAAACATACCCCTTCCTGTGTCTCGATACATCTTTTATCATTATATGCAATCAGTTTTTTAAAATAGTCAACCATATAGGACCCTATTCGTGACCAGACACACACATCCAGACATTCAGCTTTATATTAAATATATATATATATGGGTGTGTGTGTGTGTGTGTGTGTGTGAGTGAGTGAGTGAGAGAGAAAGATAGGTAGAAGGAGAGAGAAGGACGAAGAAGGATACATAAATAGATATAGAAAGGGAAATGAAAAGAGAGAGACAGTAAAATCACAGGAAATTGAGGTAATACGCACGAGTTCCACTTCCTGTTTGTAAACCCTCCGACAAAATGCATGGGCTGTCTTGCAAGATGAACAGCCCGACACAGGAAGCCATTAGCCAAACACAAATCTTCAGCGACTGCAAATCGCCGAGCAGATGTTTTTATTTGTACACAAATGTTTTCGCTCCCTTTTACCGCATCGGATTGATTATTTTTCGTATTTTATTCTAAACCAAACTGGCAAGATGTACATTCTTCTCCATGCTTCTCATGTCTGGCCAATAGCAAATCTACAGTTGGGCAGAAAATATTAACAAATACCGTTTCTTAAAAAAAAGGCCGGAATGTAATCAAATCACGGCGTCGTATCTGGTTCGTCTTGTCTATTTTACTGAAAATCAACTATTTATGTGATTTAATTACGAAGCATATAAATTTGGTGAAGAATTTTCCGAGCAAAAGCATTTTTTTTAACTTGGACTGACTATATACCCTTTCCAAAGTTAGTATTTATCTGCACCTCCTCACAATTTACGGCGATATAGTGTGCCAAGCTCGGAGAAGAGGAGTTTGAAAAGCCAGCGCCTGAGTAGAAAAGAACTTCTTACAAAAATAAGATACTTGTGCTGTCCCATCTGTAACGTTGTTCCGGAAGCAACCGGTTGTAATTTTCAATAGCAAAGCAGACAAAGAATGTAAAACAACTTCAACTCGCCTTTTCTTTGTAATAACGACATTCTTACAGCCGTTACATCACGTACGCCTGTAACGTGATCTCGACCGTGATCCATATCTCTCACGTTATCGTTCTTTCTCTTTTTTTATAGTATTATTTTCTTTATCGGTGGAATCATTTCGTATGCATTTTCATACGCGTATCCGCGCTATGTTGCACATCGACATTTTCCGGTATGAGCGCCTCAGTCAATTAGCAATAAAACTAACTCCTCAAATTGTATAAAGGTAATCATGGGGGGTGGTGGACTTCTTAAGTATCAAAGGATCATACTTTTATTCGGTAATTTGATCACTGTTAGGTTTATTTCAGCATCACCGTGGGATAATAGTTGTAACTTACCAAGTCACAGGGAATGTAAACACAAACACAATATATATATATATATATATATATATATATATATATATATATATATATATATATATATATATATATAAGCATTTGGACGATTAATCGAAATCGGAAATCGAAAAAATAAAGACTTTGGGGGGGTATCAGAATCGGAAAAAATTGTTCATTTTTTCCGATGCCAAAAACGATTACTTTAACTGCTTTATATGACTTGGTTTAAATAAATGGTAATAGTAAAACTACCACTGTTTATAGGGTTTTACTACAAGTAAAGCTAAACGCTACCGATCACCCACATCGAAGTGTGTTTTACGTTTGAGAAAATATCTGCGCATTTAATGTGTGTTTTGACGGTAATCGGGGAAAATAACTTTACAGTTAAATATTTAGACATTTATAAAGAATCAGAATCTGATAATTGTATCAGAATCAGGATAATTAGTATGGAATCAGTAATTGCATTGGAATCGTCCTATTACTAATATATATATATATATATAATTAGTACTATGATAATTATTAAATACCTACAAACACTAGTGTTTTATTCTTTCGAGAATCATGAGTGCAGGGTGTCACGATTAACACCGGTCGATAGATTCGAACCTGGCAACAGAAGCCATCTCTTGCTCCATTAGCAATCCATTCGGCCACCGCTAACCGCGGGAAATACTGTTGAAATTTAAACATTTATTTTTTAAATGTTTCTTGCGTCTGTCAGAATGATTATATAATGATTTGAACATGCATATATATATATATATATATATATATATATATATATATATATATATATATATATATATGGATATGGAAATGGATGATGGAATCACTATATTTATCATAAATTTTTGTGGAGTTATTTCTTATTAATAGCTTTGCAAACATTTCAGGGTACTATTAATTTTAACTAATGAGGAAGAAAAGGATAAAATAAATAACCAATGGACAGAGAGAAAAACATCTATAAATTGTTAAAAACCAGTTACATTAATTCATCCCTGACAATGAATCTGGAAGGATTGGAAAGTAATCGGACGTATGCTAAATATAGTGATTACATCAGCTAGTTGCCGTCGGAAGTGAAGAAAGAATAGAAAATAGATTTAATAGACAACCCCCCCCAAAAAAAACGTCTATTTTATTTAATGAAAAGATGATGCATATATATATATATATATATATATATATATATATATATAGCCATCGACATACAGTCCTGTTTCGTTGTATCACAAATTCTTAGTGCCGCTAGACTAGCATCTCTCCCAAGCCAAGGATTGAACCTAGAACCGTCGTGTTGACAGTCGGCAGTTCTCTCACTCGACCACAGAAGCGACGCCCGCAAATAACTCGTCGGAATGTCTATTTAAATAGACATCCGCCACCACTTTTACAATACTCAAACCGCCTGTTTGTAAACAAAGAAATAAACAACGAGCTTCGCATTTTTCAGCCAATTAAGTAGCGGGTAAGATTATTTACGACAATGCTCTATCCAAAGAGGGGGGGGGGCTTATATATATATATATATATATATATATATATATATATATATATATATATATATATAAGAAAAAGAGTACGTCATACTTGTATTTGTTCGAATGTTAAAATTGTTTCGACATCAACTAGACAATTTTAAACTTTATATTGGTGAAAAATTTTCGAGGTTGGCATCTCGTCAGACTTATTATAAAGAAATACACGGTTAATACGTATCTGAACATCTTTTTTCCCGTTAATTAACAGTATCCTACAGTGTGAACCGTCTCATCGTGTTTTGTTAAATCCTTATCTGGTGTTTAATGCTTGATTTTAAAACAATGGTAACAAATACCAACGATATCTTTTAGATTAAAAAAAAATATATCTTTACCAATGAATTGGTTGGACACCGAGAGACCTACTTACGTTTTCTTTTAAAAGCAACATGGAAACACTATCTTACAAAAATTCAACAACTAAATTAACTTTGATAAACTTGTTAAAAAAATTCTGGTGTCCCCCAAAAACACACACACCCACGCACCTTTTATGCTGATGAGGAGACGATATCCGGAAACATTTTAATTATTTCTCAATGCGTTTATTTTTATTTGTAAATATCGAATAAATAACATGATATCCTTTCCGAAACGAATGAAAAAAATTGTCTATAACAATATATATATAATTATTTTTTTTTTTACTATAATAATTACTTACCTAAAGACACTAGGGTTTCATCCTTGCGGGAATCTTCAATGCAGGGTGTCACTATTAACACCAGTTGCCAGATTCGAACTCGGCAACACGAAGCATCTCTGGCCCGATTAGCAAAGACCGTATCCATTCGGCTACCATAAACCACGTGAAATAATGTTCAATTTAAAACATTTTATATTTTTAAAAATGTTCTTTACGTCAGTCAGACAGTGGTCTTATCGTTGTACGATGATCTCATTCTCTCTCTCTCGCATATATATATATATATATATATATATATATATATATATATAATATAAAGCTGAACGTCTGTGTGTATGTCTAGTCGAATAGGCTCCCATATGGTTGACTATTTAAAAAAAAATGATTACATATAATGATAGAAGATGTATCAAGGATCAGGAATGGGTATGTTTGATCTGGCAGAAGGGTGGTTCATAAAAATTGTGGGGTCTGCGTTCGCGCCTGTCCCCCAAAGTATGAAAATAAAAAAAAAAAAAAAAAAAACGTTGACAAGTGTTTTTTATAGATGTACATAATACTTTGATAAGTATGGTTCAACTTAAATAGGGATGTTATAATAAAAGTGTGGGGTCTGTGTTCGCGCCTGTATTCCATTGTAATATGGCACACACTTTAAAGAATTTTCATATCTATTTGCGTAAGTATACTTTGATAATTATGCTTCACTTTGAAGACATATGGTATAAAAATTATTGGGTATTCATTCGCACCTGACCTCCATAGAATGTAAATATGTCACAAAGTTTAACTAGTTTTTTTTAAAGGGGTGAGGGTCCAAAATAACACCCTAACTTTAATCTTAATTCACGTAAGCTTTTATTTTTTTTTTGTTGAATCATATTGTGTCGAATAAATTCACCTCCTAAATTCACGTTCTTATTAAAGTGAAAGGCC
The DNA here is from genome assembly GCF_053919585.1 of Euprymna scolopes. Classification (NCBI taxonomy): domain Eukaryota; kingdom Metazoa; phylum Mollusca; class Cephalopoda; order Sepiida; family Sepiolidae; genus Euprymna; species Euprymna scolopes. The sequence goes on from NC_136488.1 coordinate 90,241,858, forward strand.
CCCCAACGTTGCACTCTTTCGAAAATAGACAAATAGATAAATAATAAAAAAAATAAGAACATTACTTGTTATCGTGTCAAAAGAAGGCCAAAATCCTGCTCACGTGATTATGTGTCTTTTTAAAAACATTTACAAACCTTTTTTATTTTTATTTATTTTTATTTATTTGTATATCTATTAAAGCTTTTTTTGTCAGTGTACTAGAAGAAATTCAGTTGATTACAAACCTTTCTGCGTGTTCTTTACATTACAATAGCACAACCCTGAATCCGACGGCGCAATACTACACCGTTAAATACTGTAAAACTGAAACAAAGCTGTTCTGCTTGAAAAAGGCGCCATTTGCTTATTCATATTTATATCGATTCTTTGCTTTAAAAAACTAAAGTAATTACGTGTGTACTTTTTTACTATCTCATTTTGCTCTTTCGGGTTATTTTACTAATGTAAGTAAAGCTTCATTATTTTTCAAAACTATTTTTGTTTCTTTGTTTTTCGATATTTCGTCGATATTATTTAGTAAGAGTGTTTAGCAGAAAAGCCAACAAACGACTACCCGAAAAAATAAATATACAAGAAATAAATGTTACCATAGTCAATAAAAATTCAGTTCATGTTTCTTTTTTGTTTTGAAATAGTTTTTAATGCTCTTTACTTGAAATAAGTTCAGCAAAACGAAATTTGACGCGATAACTACTTAAATGAATTTTTATATAAACTACACAACTGCCATAATTGAATATTCCTCACGCACAAAATAACGGAAAACATTAAAATATGTTTATAAATATTCCTTACGTTGACGGGACTCTCTTAAATTGTTAACACAGAATGCTCAGGTGCCCCTCATTCAAATTGAAAACGGGGCTCTCCATTTCAAAGTCGCTGCCATTTTGACTTTTTAAAATCGTTTCGTGAATTAAAAAAAAACTTTTTACAAACTACTTAAAATATAAACCAATGTTCTTTTCTGCCATAAAAGTAACTTTTATTGACTATGGTAACATTTATTTATTGCATATTGATAGTATTATTCTATATATAACATTTTCTCTTTGTAAGGAAACATCTTGTTGTTCACTCTTGGCTACGAATGGATAGAAAGTTGATATAAAAAATATATTTTGGCGAGAATTATCTTCTATCATATTTTGCTTAAGGTAAAATTTTAGAGTATCAAAACCTACCTCTTTACAACACCTCCTGTTCATAACCTATCATACTTCCATCAATCATAGTCCATTTTCTGTAGGCTGTTTTTGAACCCAGTCAACGACGGGTATTTCTGCTAGTATATATATATATATATATATATATATATATATATATATATATATATATATATGTATAGGGTTGAGCACTTGCTTGTCTAGCTGCACTGAAGCGTAACAGTACTGTCCGTGCATGGCATTATTTACCACCTTTCTTGTTGTAGAGTAATCGTAAGGAAATTTTCGGCTTAAGGCATTGTCCATTAGATAATAATTCGAACTCTCAGGCTCACGGAAAAGGGTAAATTTATACAAACACCATGACAGCGAATTAACCCTAACCCTAACCCTAAACCCTAACCCTAAACCCTAACCCTAACCCTAACGCTGTCACGGTGTTTGTATAATAATACCCGGAAAAGAGATTTACGTTTTTTGACATCTTTTACATTAGCCGAGTGCTAGTGTAGAGACGCAGAATGTCAGCTTGGTGGTTGTTTAGCCTCGCTGATGATCTGTAAACAGTGAAACAGCATATAGGTGACTATCTCTCTATCTATATACTTATAAAGTTGTGGGAGACTAAGTTTCCTATTGGTAGTGTTTTGCTTTTTCATAAAACCAACATGTAACACAAGGCCGTTTTTAATGTCGGTGAAAATCAGCTTCCCCCAAAAAGGCAATCTGGACGTAGGCAATAATAAAAAAAATTGCCTTAGTATAGAAGGATTTCTGCTACATTGACTATGGACAAATTAACTTAACTGTAGCATCAGGACAGATACTACACAGATGTTAGCTTGAAAGCCAGATATCTTTTCTATTGGCATTTATTTGCTTCCCCACGAAAGAAAAATGTAACACAAGATCGTTTTTAATGTTGGAGGGGCACTCCAGAAGTAGATGAAAATAACAAAAATGTCTTAGTATAGAAGAGTGGTTTTGTTCTCTCTCACTACAAGAACATAGATATCATGGTTGGAAAGTAGGATTGAAAAGTCAGCGCCTCCGAGGATGGGCACTCTAGCCTGCAAAAGTACCTGGGTAGCCCCATGAGCATTTCCTTGTAAAAGCGCATCAGGTGATTAGCAATAAACTAACCCCTTCTCAAAAAGAGAATGCAAAGCCTGGGGGGAATGTACCGTCTAGAACTGCACATAACTAAACTCGCACCGCAAAATCAACAGGAATGGTCTAATCTGTTGATTTTGGGGGTCCAGGATAAAAATCCCTAGCCGTATGTATATAAAAGTGGCACTATCGATGTCTGTCCGCAAAGTCTACAAACTCTCCTATGAATATTTTGGTATACAGAGTTGTAATGTGAATTATAGAGTATTTGGACCAATAGCATATGTTGATTTTGTTTTAACCGGTAGGATAACTGATAAAGGGCGAAAATTGACTAAAAATCATTAACCTGAACCTGGCGTAAATCGACTATATTCGTTTTTTTTTTCTGTACAAGCGCTAATTTAAAGATATAGGTTAACTAACGTCATTTCCTTTTGCAGTTTTTGCATACGTATGGATTTAGGTCATGCGCTACTGGCAAAAGGTATTATAAGTACAATAGAACAATCGGTAGAGAATACGTATGAAATCTGCATGAATTATAACATTTAAGCGTATTTTACACCCGGACAACAGCCAGCTAACTGTTTATATATATATATATATATATATATATATATATATGTGTGTGTGTGTGTGTGTGTGTGTGTGTGTGTGTGCGTGTGTATGTATGTGTGTGTGTGTGTGCGCGCTCACGCGCGTGCTTTTATGTTTATGTTTTCGCTTCCAATAAGTCACAAAGAAAACAGAACAATGCATTAGAGTTTAAACAATGTATTACTAGAACAACAACGTAAAAAGTTACAACTGAATAAAGTAGTAAACGTCACCGAGCAGGCGAGGGTCGCTCTAGTGTTTAATCCACACCTGGGACCAAAAGGTCTATGGTTTATATAATGGATAGAACAGTCCATTTGGAGGGTGGTTCCCCCACAACAGTTTATGTGTGTAATAATAATCATTATTTCATGCACCCAAATGGGACGTTTTAATGATATGTTTTTTTTGTCTCTACATTTAGTATTTACCTACACAGTGCTCAATACGCGAGTAGAGTAAGGTAGCAAGTTAGTAATTTAATGTTATGGCAATCAAGCTACACAAACGGTTCTGTGTTTTTAAACCGCACAATGAATCTTCGGATTAAAATGCATGGGATTCGTGTTCCCAGAGGTTTTTATATATCCACATGATTCTTAGTCTAGCTAGCTAGACCAATCAAATCATTGGAACTTCCTAATAATTGTTAATGTTTCTGTCAGCCAATGTCCCGGCTTTTCTCATGGCCTAATTGTCATAAATATATTTTCGTACCTTACAATATCTATAGATATGTTATTTGAAATAGAAATAACTACTTTTACAAGTGTAATCGATCACTCTCCTTATTTCTCATGCACCTCTAGTCCGTTACGCTTTATCACAAAGATTTATACAAAATTTGAGCCAGGTAGGCTCGATAGTTTTCGAGAAAGGAAATGTAGTTTCCTGAAGACTAATCCCTTATTATCAATAACTGTGAATCGACCAGATACCATAATGTTTACTTTTCCTTATATGTCCATACAAAATCTCAGTCAGATCGGACGTGTAGTTTCTGAGAAAAAAAATTGAACAAACAGGCATATTAAGGGAAGTATAATATGAATATAAAACAAAGAATGTAATGGATTTTTTCAGTAACAAACAGAAATATCACACTTAATCAACTAATCGAAATCTACTATGGACACCATTTTGTCTTATAAAATAAGATGGCGGCCCATTTTGTATCATAGACAAAGATGAGGCGCATTTTTTCTCATAAGATAAGATGGCGGCTATACTCTGTTAGTACACGGGTACCGAGAGGAAAAATCCGAGTGATAATATCTAAAACGCCTGTAAATATATGCATGTATTAAGGTCTGAAGTTAAAGCAATTTACTTTAGCTAAAGTTTATGGCACACGTCTTAGTATTTGAGTTAATAATTTTAATCGTGCTATGTAAGCATTGTTCCTAGATTCTAATATAGCATGCTTTAATTTATAGTCTATAAATTCATGTCAGTATCTCTCTCGCTCTCTAATATATATATATATATATATATATATATATATATATATATATATATATGTATATATATATGCATGCTCTTTGTGTAGACAAATTGAACTTAGGTATTTGGACAATGTCAAAACATTGTTAATTCACTGCCTGCATAGCAGTACCCGAATAGCTCAACGGTCGCTCAAAAAGCTCAGACTGTCGTTTGGGCGGTCGGGTTTCGATCCTGGCTAAAGGTAGTTGTTTGTCTAGCAGCACTGATGAGCTGTGAAACAGCATTATATATATATATATATATATATATATATGTGTGTGTGTGTGTGTGTGTGTGTGTGTGTGTGTGAGAGAGACCGCCAGTCGATCGAAAACTGTTTTTTCTGAAGCTTATTAAAATCTATTAAAAATTTATTTCTGAAGAACTTTTAAATCATCAGAAAGAGAAAACCATAAAGTTTATTATGTTAAAAGCAGAATAGTATAATACTTTTCTATAATTTTTAATATATTTTTAAGTTTTAATTTAAAAAAAACGCGTTTAACTATGGCTACCGAGAGAGAAGGAAACCAGTGAACATGACAGCGTGACGTCAATCCCAAATCGACTTGTAGGTTAAGGGTACCTAAAGTTTCCTGTGTTCAACCACGTGGTCACATTAATAGCATAAAAAATATCGCCGTGGTAACGAACGTCCATGTATTTTCTTCTAAAGAGAAAGAACAATTCTTCATTTGGATAATTATTATCATTGCACATTGGGATAATTTTAATCTAACAAAATATAGTAAGTGAACTCGTTTTTGAACTTTTATTTCTATCGGAGAAAGTCGAATATTTCATCTTATTTTGTTTCTTACTGCAAAACAAAATTTTTATATAAGAATATTTTTCAGTTCATTCTTTTAATAATAAAACTTTTCATTGAGTATTTCCAAATATTTTAAAATTAGAAGCATTTTTCACGACAGTTTGTTGTTGCTTTTGTTTACGATAGATGAATTCAATATTTTAGCACCGGGCGTAATTTTTTTCGTTGAAATATATTTAAAACTTCAAGTTTTTGTTTTTTATAACATTCAAACTGTAAATAATATACATGACTGATGCGGGAAATGAAATAGAACATTTTTAATTCTCTCCCGAGATACACGAACAACAGAAATGAATTAAAAATCCATTAACTAATCAGTTAATTAGTTTTGATATGAACTAAACAATTGAGAGTACATTATTTTCTTGTCTTATCTTATGAATAGATGTTTTCACCGTGCTGAAATATTTAGAATGCTATTTTAAACGGGGGCGGTGGCTTTCTAACTATTCTGCACTTTCACCTAACAATTTAATGAAAAAAGGGGTTGTATTACTATACACACATATTCAAAAAACTTGTCAAAAAAACAAAGATATAACAAAAAAAACTTATATATTACAAATAAATGTTATCAAAAGCAAGATAAATTACTTTTCTACTTTACTGGCTAAGCTTTTAGTGTTTTTATGTAATGTAAAATGTTTATTCGGTTCGAAAATCAGTGCTTATCGATATATTTGAAAAATACAAATAGCGGCGAACTCGTTGAATTAGCTAAGTTTGGGAAAATAATTTTAAACTAAAATCTATACAAAATAGTGTTAGAAACTTAATTTATATTACCATGACATATGCTGACATATATTGAGTGTGTTTTTAACATTATTTTGTAATACAATCCCTTAAATTTTTATGGTATCTTTTGGGAGGTTTGTTTTACTATACACAGATTCTAAAAACTATACAAAATAATAAACATGTTGCATTAAACAAAGCACTAAAACCATATCCAGTTAAGTAGAAAAGTAACTTATCTTGCTTTTGATAACATTAATTTGTAACATATTTGTTTTGGACAACTTATTTGAATCTACGTGTACAGTAATACAAACCCAAAATTTAATTTAACTTGGAAATAATATTTAAAATACACGTGTGTACACTGCACAACCATCCTCACTATTATCATAATAAAAAAAAAACTGGTGTAGAGGACATCGACTGGCGCCACACCAAATAGCTATGAAGGGTCATGGAAGATGGAAAGACCGAGGTGGGAGAGTCCTTACCAAATCTCCACTTAAAGTGTGCAGTTCAAATCTGGTACCTTGGGGAGGCATTTTGTCACCCAAACACAGGAAACACCAATGACCGATACCAATGAGAAATCAATAACCACGGCCGTTACGATAACATGCAATCATCTGCACAAGTGGCCAAGAGGTGGAGAACACTGGAAATCTGGGGAGACTTGTCACTCGGTCTCCAGGGAACACCAGTTGTAGATGTTTACTATATTTTCTTAGTTTTTAACCAATGTTCACATTATGGTATGATTGTCTTTTAGTTGTTATGTGAACTTCATTTCCGTATTCATGTATTCTGCACTGATAGAAAGATGAAGACTATAGCGGAGTATAGGATTCCTAACCATGTAACTGATGAAAATATGCTACACATTTTGATGAAAAACATGGGGGAAAATGGAAATAGGAGAACAAAAAACCAAAACTTTAAATATAATTTCTGTATTTAAAGTAATAGTTATTTAAATATTTCAACATATAATCTTGTGGAGAAATTATAGCTTCCCGATAAGGGCCACTCTGGATAGAAACAAAAATAATGCCAGTCATGAAAGATTTCTCCTACACCGACTGCAGTGTAGCATCAAAACAGATACTACGTTTTCACATCATGTTTTTTTTTAATTTGGTATCGATTCTCTAAAGCATTCTTTATGTACATAGAAAATTTACATATTCTAAAATAACATTTTTAATTTATTTTAAGATTTAAAAGTATGCCTATTTTAACGTTTTCGGAAAAAAATTATATCCTCATCTGAAATATAATTATTCAATAAAACAATAAAATAAATATTCAATAAAACTCAGACTTCAAAATGCAAAAAAAATTAAAAATTAAACACATTCAAATTTCCGATTTCAATTTTTGTGATTTTTTGTTTTTTGTTATTCTACACTTTCACATTCCTACCACAAAATGTGTGTGTGCTTAGTGGATCGCTTGGAATATAAGGGGTGTAACAAAGGACAAATGAGGAAGGAGGACATGAAGTCCCCCAAAATATATTTATACAACGAATATGACAAATAGTTACACCCATATGAAGTGCATTCTTTACTTAGTAGTCGGTGGAAATTCTATATTGATAAGATAATTACCTTATTTTTGGTAGATTTTTAAAGACAGACTTACGAAAATCAAAAACACTCCATAAATTTGGCGGTCACAGAAATACCTTGATTAGGACCCAGGCGTGAGGCAAACCTCTCGGTGCTGATGGACCCGTAGACCTTCCCAGGTCATCCATCTAGGAGAAGGAAAACTCTGAAGCTAAACCTAAGGGGAGGGAGGTCTCTCCAGTCTTGGATGACAACCTTCCTAGAGCTGGTGACTCAAACAAATTACATGTTTGCAAACCTAAACTGCTTAAGGAGTAGATAGGCACTGCCTATCGACCGACTTTCATACTCCTTCTCTACCTATTAGCCAGGCGTAGAGGTCGAATCTGTGGTACCAGTTTTCAGGGCTGGTGCATCAGCTACTAGTCTCTCACACCTAGACAGGGTTTAAAAGAGAGTCGCCAACCTAATAGGTCCTGAACTGTCATCTAAGCTTCAGCCTTTGTCCCATCGACGTGATGAAGCATCCCTCTGCCTATTCTACAAGTATTTTAATGGTAGATACTCTGACGAAATGCAAGCACTTGTGCCCCCTCGACATAAGTACCCCCGACAAACGCGACAGGCAGTAAAATCCCACCCCTTCACAGTTGAGATCCCTAGATGTAAGAGAGTCTTCTACTTCAGTAGTTTCTTCCCCAGAACCGCTGCAATTTGAAATTCCTTTCCTAGTTCCTGCTTCCTAAATGAACTGACATGCAGAAGTTAAAGTGTAACGTGAACTAACATCTTGCTGCCAAACTCCCCACATAGTAGCCATGTAGCTTATGTCCCTGATAGTAGCCCCCTACAGCAAAGTGGCAATGTACCTTGTTTGGAGTGAAATTGCAATAAAAATATTCTATTCATGCATATTTTCTACATTGCGTATAATTACGTAGAATTTATGATGAAAGAATTCTAGCACACGCATATAGAGAAGTTGGGTAGAGCCTCATCCGCAAACACAGGGACAAGATCACACATATATATATCTATTATATATATATATATATATATATATATATATATATATGCATACATACACACTACGCCTTCATTAAATCACATTAATATACGAAAGTATAAATTCATGCGTAAACTTTAAGTATTTACTTCAAAAGTACTCTATACGTAGGTAAAGCTAAGGACTAAGTTTAAAAATATTCTGCGTTTAATCCATGCTATGATTAATCCTAGCGTGGATGAAACGCGGAATATTCTGTGTAGCTTAATTGCCATATATATTTTATAACTAACTATATATATATATAATTCAAATATTCACGCGAGTTCCGTTGTATTCATACATAGAGAAACCAATCAATAAATTCAGTATATATATATATATATATATATATATATATATATATATATATATATATATATATATATATATATATATATATATACTATAATATATATATATAATATAATGTATAATATATATAATATCTATATATTAATTTGCTTGTCCGTACGGTGTCACGTCATCATCATCGCAAACATTAATTAATGAAACGCGTCATCATCATCGCAAACATTAATTAATGTGAATTATCTCCCATTATTGTTCAATCTTTATCAGTTAAAAATCATTAACCCCTTTTATTTCCCGAAAGTTCCCGAACAAAAAAAAAAAAATAATAATAATAACTGTCTATTTATGGTTCCGGATTATTTTAAAGACAATTATGCATAGAAGTTTAAATAGTACAGTATTTTACTTACATTTTTAACGATGTCTTCTGTTTATTATTATAGGTACGCTTATTCTATTTTATTCAGTAATAAATATATTTTTTACATTTAACGCTACGAGTTCGTTTTTTTTATTTTTATTTTTTTTACTGTGCCACTTTGTTTTTTTTTTATTTACTTTGGAGTGAGCCTTACACAACAAAAAATATGTTTAGAAATACATGTTACAAAAGTCAAGAATTAATTAAATAAATCACCAAAGTCACGATTCGCAAATACACTGAATAACACTGAGTCAAAACATATTTTACGTCTTGTTCTGTTTTGTTTTTGTTTTACGGCATATCAATCCTTTTTCGTGTTATTTAATGCCGAATCGAGTCATTTTGTAACATTTATGAAGCTTCACGTTGTTTACATAGTTATTACTTTTTTTTTTACAAGGGTGTCACCACTTATCAAGGCCCAGAGGCCACTCAAGGATAAGGGTTAATAGGTATACATTAGTCATTGTGATTTTAGCATAGTAAACAGTGGGAATTTTGAAACTTGGATTACTTAGAGGGAAGATTCAATTAGAACTTGTTCACATTGGACTTTTTCTTTTTTTTTCATAGGTATCAACTCATTATCAAGGTCAAAGAGGCAACTCAAGGATAAGGGTTAAAGAGTGTACAGTAGAAATTGGACAATATAATAATCATTAGTAATGAAAATTTGTTAAATTTGATAACTTATATGGAACGGCTCATCAAGAACTTATTTACGTTAGACTTGAAGACAACCATATTGTAGTCAGCCGGAAAGCAGGAAAACGGAAGACAATTCCACAGGCGTGCAGTTCTAATAAAAAAGCTTTGTTCATGGAATCTACGTTTAGGTTTAGGCACAGATAAAGAGTGGGGGGAATTATTGATAGTGTTTACAGCTAGACGAGTGTTTCTTGTGAAAGTTTTGCAAGGGGGACCATAGATTGAAGCTCAGTCGAACACTTTCCATGAAAATAACGATACATCAGAGACAAACTCGCAACATCTCTTCTGTGAGATAGAGGTTGCAAGGAAGAGAAAAGGACATCTCCTACGAGGCTACGAAGTCTATTTTGAACTCTATCAAGGCAGGCCAAGTCCTTTCTAGCAGCTCCTGCCCAGATGTGACAACAGTATTCCATTCTTGGACGTACCTGGCTCTTATATAGATAGAGAATTGCATCAGCAGTGAGATATCTACTGGATCGATAGAAAGATCCCACCATTTTTCCAGCGGCCTTGGCAACAGATTTGATTTACGTGTTCCATTTAAGATCAGGAGTAATGGTCAATCCCAGAAGCTTGTCAAAACTTGAGGCCTCCTGAAGACGAGAGCCATTCATTTCAATTGATGCCAGATGTGGATCAGAATGTTGATGATGTAAAGAGAGGAGCTTGGTTTTAGATGCATCAAAAGTAACCAGCCACTCCTTTCCCCATTGTACTACATGCTCAAGATCAGAGGAGAGAGAATTGGAGAGAACTTGGTCGTTTACTGTCTTAGATGTACTACCATAAATGGTAGTGTCGTCAGCATAAATGTCTACAAATGATGTAAGGATGTGATTTGGAAGATCATTAATGTAGATCAGGAAAAGAGTTGGGCCCAGGATGGACCTCTGAGGGACACCGGCATTAATACTGTGGGCTTCTGATTTTTTCCCCTCAACTACTACTCTTATGAACCTATCAGAAAGAAATGATTTAATAATTGAGAAGACATTTCCAGCTATACCATAGCAAGAGATCTTATGAAGTAAACCTTTATGCCATACCCTATCAAAGGCCTTAGATATGTCAAGAGCAATTGCCCTAGAAAGGTTGCCTCCGTCGAGAGATTTGCTAATCCTATGAGATATAACTGTAAGCACATCTGCTGTAGATCTAGCAGAACGGAAACCATATTGAGTGTCACTAAGAAGGTTATTTTTGTTGAGATGGTTGATTACTTCTGTATTTAACACAGATTCCAGCAACTTACTCATGACGCACAGGAGATTTATTGGCCTGTACTGAGAGGGGGATGAGCGATCATCTGAATTTTTAAATACAGGGCATACAGATGAAATTTTCCAGGGAGATGGGAAACTATTCTCCTTAAGACAACGTTTAAATAGTTTTGTAAGTATGGGCGCTAGTTCAGGTCGAAGTTTTTTGAGTACTATAATTGGAATACCGTCAGGGCCAGTTGCTTTACTGGAATCAAGGTTTTTGATTAGCTTGGCAACATCACGTACAGATATACGTATATCACATAGTGTGTTTTCAGATACAGGAGGAAATATTGGGGGTTGGCGGCCTTGATCGCAAAAGGTAGAATTAACTGCAAAATTCTTGACAAAGAGTTTGGCTTTGTCTGATGCTGACGAGATTACCTGGTGGGAACCAAGCCGCTGCTCAGCTACTTCGGACTTAACAGATTGAGCATACAACCATCTTGCGTTCTTTATTACTTTCTTACAATGGTTGCTGGCAGTCCTGAAAGCGGCTTTAGTTTCCATACATCTATTACGTTGGAAACAGTGGAAATGTGATTTCTGTGCGCAATGGCAGCAGCACATTCTGGAGAGAACCATGGCTGGCTGTTAGGTTTTTGCTGAAACTTTTTCGAGGGTATGAAATGATCAATACCTACAATTAACCATTCCGTCAGGTCTAATACTATAGAGGACACATCCTTTTTAAATATGGAATGCAGAGGTAGATCAGTTATAAATGTACGGAAGCTATCCCAGTCAGCCTTAGTGTATCGATATACTGTACGATGAAGAGGTACGCCTGGGGACTTATTACATTTCATTTTTATCTTAATTGATACAACAGAGTGGTCGGAAGATCCAAGAGGCGACAGAACAGAAACTGAACATAGTTCAGGGCAAGTTGTGAGAAAAAGGTCTAGTAGGCTAGCATACTGGCCGTCATTGTCGGGCACACGGGTGGGTTCCTGAACAATCTGAGTGAGGTCATAGGCAATGGAGAAATCATGACAGAACCTCCCCTCATCATCGGTCTTGTTTGAGTGGGTCAACCATTCGACGTTGTGAACATTGAAATCTCCACATACGTGAATGTTAGCTGAAGGATAAGCAGATAGGACTTGGTCAATTTTCTCAGATATGCTTTTAAATATAGTAACTCCGCTGTTGTGGGGGCGATAGAGAGTAAATAAAAATGCCGTAGTGTGAGCTAAAGCAACCCGGAAGCACATATAGGGTAAGTTAGGATCTTCCCTGGAGATGTCCCTACCACATGGAAAGCTATCTTTAATATAGGCACATATTCCATGCCCATGGCGATCTTGGCGGTCAGATGTAGAGGTTAAGTTAGAGTATCCTTTAATTGCGAACTCTTCTAGGGAAATAGCCTGTCCAATGCCAGTTTCACTTAAAAATAAAAGGTCTGGTTTAGTCTCCTGTAATTGGGTTTCAACCTCTGGAAGGTTAGAACGTAGACCCCTGATGTTGGAGAAGGAGACATGGTAGTAGGGGTCTACGTTGGAAGTTGGAGAACCGGGTTTAATCGTGTATTTTTTCTTGAAACTTGTCATGATGAAATTTTGAAATTTGTGGACTAGGTCGTCAGATTTACTTAGAGCAGGACAGAGAGGGGAAATTAAGAGAGAAAAAGAAACGAAGAATTTTTTTTTATTTGTAGCTAATGATAAGGTAAAGCCGTAACAATTACCCACTAGTATGGCATCGAGAGGCCCCACCAGAAGCTACTGCATGGTCCAGAATCCATTCACCAAATGGCAATACAGCAGCCCCAGTACTTTGCACCTGCTGATAGGACAGCCTCCTTAGTGGTTAATCCAAGGTTCGGGTCCCTGACTATCAGGCGGATAACGTCAGCCCAGACAAAACGTTTACCTCCAGCACCCTTACTAGTGACATGGCTACAATGATAGACATAGAAACAGAAAATTTCCGCCATCTCAGCCAACTGTTCGCACAAAATACTGCCAACCTAGAAAACAGCTTTTTCTTATCCCTTTGTCAGAAAAATCACTCATTAAAAAATGAGGACTGAGGGACAAATAAGAAGAAGCGAGGGTAACAGGAGCTGCCGATAACGCATCTACAATGCGTTTTCTACTCTCCATTAAAAAAAACAAAAAAAAACTATTAAGTATTGTACTTAATAAAAGTCCAACGGACGTGTTTAAGGAAAAGTATGGTGATAGATTCCCCTCACACGAACTAAAAATGAGTACAATTCGTAATCTATTTTTGCAATCAACTCGGTAGATAAATAAACATTTATGTACGAGAAAAAAAAGCTAGCATTTAATAAAACAGAAATACACAAATTTAAATACTGAAATAAAATGGAGTTATTAATATTTTAAATCTAAAATAAAAAGCATGATTAAAATTGAAATCACTTATCTCAACAAAAACAATTCCGTCTCCAAATTGCAAACTGTAGTGAATAAAATTGAGTTAGTGGCGTTCAAAACATTTTTTTTTATTTAAATAAACCGTTTAAAGAAAGCGTGATTTTATTCTGAACTTAAGCTAGTCACGTTTTAAGAAGCTTACGATGTAAAAGAAAAGGCGGATGGGGGGGGGTTCTTCCGAAAGTAAGTTGGTGACGTTATAAGTAATTTCGAGATAAGATGGAAGCCGGTATTGGACGAGAAAAAAAAAACAAAAAAACTAGCATTTAATAAAACAGAAATACACAAATTTAAATACTGAAATAAAATGGAGTTATTAATATTTTAAATCTAAAATAAAAAGCATGATTAAAATTGAAATCACTTTTCTCAACAAAAACAATTCCGTCTCCAAATTGCAAACTGTAGTGAATAAAGTTGAGTTAGTAGCGTTCAAAACATTTTTTTTTATTTGAATAAACCGTTAAAAGAAAGCGTGATTTTATTCTGAACTTAAGCTAGTCACGTTTTAAGAAGCTTACGATGTAAAAGAAAAGGCGGATGGGGGGGGTTCTTCCGAAAGTAAGTTGGTGACGTTATAAGTAATTTCGAGATAAGATGGAAGCCGGTATTGGACGAGAAAAAAAAATCAAAAACAAAAAAACTAGCATTTAATAAAACGTTACTTATGTTTGGTTCGTTTTATTTTGCTTCTTTTACAGGCATTCATCTTCTAATGCCCACCGACAATTTTTTTTTTAAATATGAAATAAAACAGTGTTTCATTACTTACGATTTAATTTATTTAAAGAAATATTTATTTCCTATTTAAAGATTTTCAGTATATTTTATTTAACTGAAGAATTTTTCAATTATTTTTATTACATTGTTAGGTGAAGTTTGAGAATAGTTAACCCCCTCCCCATATAAAGAATGGCTTTCAGCATGATTCTTACAATAGCGGTATCAAAGTTTTTTTGGTAAATATCCAGATACGCTACTACAGAACACCGACCACTTTAATTTGTTTTCTTTTATAGGTAATTGAGGTCGCTGACAACGAATCTGATAGTCAAACTTGGGGCAAATTTACCGTTTGCATGGTATTAACCCCCGAACCCACGAATAACTTTCCACCATTTTGCAGCATGAACGACGGCTTGCTTCACCTAGCAAACTGCCTTCTCACATGGCGTATCAATCAAAAAATTACGGACTGACATTTTTTTAATGACTTACAGTTAAAGAAAAGTACAACAAATTGAGGGACTTTTTTTTGTCTCGCGTAGTTTTTAATGTGGTTTACAAAAACATAAGCACAAAACATCTTTATATTTTTCATTCTTTTTTTACGGGAGGGGGATTCAATTATAGAACTTATGTGGCTTAATAGGTGCTTTTGCAGTTTAGTTAAACGTTTTTCCGTAAGTAACGCACCGACTTTTACTAATTAGAACACCATTTAACATTTGCCGAAGGTTTTACTGTGTACATTGGGGGCGCGATCGTGGGAGAGGCGGATGTGATGTTGGGGCGCGCGTGCCCCAACATCACATCCGCCCGCCCTCGCTCGCGCCTTCAATGTACACAGTAAAATCTTCGGAAAATGTTAAATGGTGTTCTAATTGGTAAATGTCGGCGCGTTACTTTTTGAAAATTGAAAATTCTATGTTCCAGGTCAAAAAAAAAACAGATAAATTACCCCCCCCCTACTCCACCTTGGGGTGCTTTCCTTTTCTTGTTTTATTTCTTTTTCAGCTAATTTTAAATTTTCCATCCAACAAGTGCTATAATGTATTTTTGAAAATTAGAAAATTCTATGCCCTGGAAAAATAAATCCTCTCCCCAACGTAGTTTGCTTGGTGAAGCCGTCATTTATGATACATATAATATATAAAATATAACATATATAATATATATAATATATAACTTATATAATATATATATAACACAACATATATATAATATATATAATATAACATACATATAATATAGATAAAATATATAATATATATAATACATGTATAATATATAGTTAATATATATATATAATACATATATAATATATATAATACATAATATTATATATAATATAATATATATATATATATAAAATAAAACATATAATATATATAATATAAATATATATATATATATAAACTAAAACATATAATATATATAATATATATATAATATATATATATGATATAAAAAATATATGATATATATAATATATATATAATATATATAATATATATATATTACATATATAATATAATACATATACAATATATATAATATATATATAATATATATATAATATATATATAATATATATAATACATATATAATATATATATATAATATATAATATATATAATACATATATATATAATATATATATATATAATATTTAAAATATATATATATATTATATATAATACATATATAATATATATAATATATATATAATATATATAGAAAGTTATATATATATATATTGTATATATATAAATATATGTAATATATAATATATATAATATATATATATAATATTTATAATGTATAATATATATAATATATAATATATGCATATATATATAAAATATATAATATATATATATATATAACCAATCAATAAATTCAATATATATAATACATATAATGTTATATATAATATAATGTATATATAAAATAATATATATAATATATATATAATATATATAATATATATAATATAATATATATAATATAATATATATATAAAATATATATATATAACATATAATATAGAATACATATATAATATATATAATATATATAATATATATAATACATATATAATATATATATAATATATATAAATATGTATATTACATATATAATATATATATAATATATATATATAATATATATATAATATATATATAATATATATAATACATATAAAATATATATATAATATATATAATATATATAATACATATATAATATATATAATATATATATATAATATTTAAAATATATATATATTATATATAATATATATATAATATATATAATATATATAATATATATATAATATATATATAATATATATAATATATATATAATATATATAGAAAGTTATATATATATTGTATATATATAAATATATGTAATATATAATATATAATATATATAAAATATTTACATTGTATAATATATATAATATATAATATATGCATATATATATAAAATATAATATATATATATATAACCAATCAATAAATTCAATATATATAATACATATAATGTTATATATATAATATAATGTATATATAAAATAATATATATACTATATATATAATATATATATAATATATATAATATAATATATATATAATATATATACATAATATATATAATATATATATAATATATATAAAATATATATAATATATATATAATATAATATAATATATAATATATATTTAATATAATATATATAATATATATATTATATAATATTTATAACATATATATAATATATATATAATATATATATAATATATATAATATATATAATATACATATATATATATCATATACCATATATATAATATATATATGATATATATAATATGTATATAATATATATAATATATATAATATACTATATATATAATATATATATGATATATATAATATATGTAAATATATTGGTAATATATATAATATATACTATATAATATATATATATGTGTAATATATATAATATATATATATATACCCGATATCGATAATAAATATGTACTCTATATCTATATATAATATATCTATATATATAATATATAATATATATCTATATATATACTATATATTATATATATAATATATTAATATAATATATATAATATATATAATATATAATGTATATATATAATATAAATAATGTTATAAATATATTTTATATATACATATATATAAATATATATAATATATAATATA
Organism: Euprymna scolopes; assembly: GCF_053919585.1. Lineage (NCBI taxonomy): Eukaryota > Metazoa > Mollusca > Cephalopoda > Sepiida > Sepiolidae > Euprymna > Euprymna scolopes. Next base: position 90,259,509 of record NC_136488.1, read on the forward strand.
TATATAATATTTATAATATATAATATATATAATATATAATATATATAATATATGTTATATATATTATATACATGTATATAATCAATTAATAAATTCAGTATATATATATAACCAATCAATAAATTCAGTATATATAATATGTATACTATAATGTATATATATAATATAATATATATATATAATATATATAATATATATATGATATAATATATATATAATATATATAATATAATATATATAATATGATATATATATAATATATAATATAATATATATATTATATAATCTAATATATATATTATATAATCTAATATATATATATATATTATATAATCTAATATATATATATTATATATAATGTGTATAATATATATAATATATATAAAATATATATCTCTATATATAATATATCTATATATATAATATATATATAATATATATATTTATTTATAATATATATATAATATATAAAATATATATAGTATATATAATATATATAATATATAATATATATAATATATAATGTTATAAACATATTTTATATATACATATATATAAATATATTAAATATATAATATATACAATATATATATAATATTTATTATATATAATATATAATATATGCATATGTAATATATATATAATATATATAACATACATATATACAATCAATTAATAAGTTCAGTGTATATATATAACCAATCAATAAATTCAGTATATATGATATATATATAATAAAATATGTATAATATAATGTATATATATATAATATAATATATATAATATATATATAAAATATGTATATAATATATAATATGATATGTATAATATATATATAATATAATATATATAATATATATAATATAATATATATATAATATAATATATATAATATATATATAATATATATATAATATAATATAAGTATATAATATATAATATAATATGTATAATATATAAAATAATGTATATAATATTTATATAATATATAATATATATAATATATATAATATATATGTAATATACATATAATATATATAATATACTATATATAATATATATAATATATTTATAACATATATATCATATATATTATAGATATAATATGCTAGATATATAATATATATATGATATATATAATATATATATAATATATATAAGATATATATAATATATATATTATATATACAATATATATAATATATATATAATATATATAATATATATATATATAATCTATCTATATATATATGATATATCTATATATATAATATATATAAAATATATGATATATATATATAATATATATAATATATTATATATATAATATACTAGCAGGGGTTACCCGGCGTTGCCTGGGTGATCGGCCCCCTTCCCCATCCGAGGGGTAACAAAAAAGCCACCCCTCTGGATTTACATGCTTTGTGCCGGCCTCCCCCCTTCAGGGAGAGATAATCGCCAACCCCTACCTTCAGGGAGGAGGGTGTCTGGAGGATTCTCCCCCCCCAAGTAAAAAGTCACCTCCTCCAGGCCTCGTCCCCCCCCCACCCTTGGGGGGACACCGGCTACCTCCTTTGGGGGGAGAAACTGCCAAGCTCCCCCTTTTGGTGGGGGGATGGTGGCGTGGCCTTCGTTATAAAGATGGCCGGCCAGCTGAAAAAATGACGTCATCGCCGAGGTCCCAACAAGCCAGATATGTGGAACTCTTAGACTGTCAATAATCAACAGTAATTTTTACAGACAGCTTTACAAAACTTCAAAAGTGGATTGAAATAAAGAACACGATGATTTATACGGAAACTCATTTAATATTAATAATAAAAAAATAATAAAAAAAACACAAGTTGTTCGTTTAAGTATTATAAGCAATTGAATATTTCGTTGTATTCTAGATTTTTAAGATTAGAATGCGTTCTTTAATTACTTATAAATTACATTTTAAAACAGTGAAGGAATACGATTTGATTTGTAGTAAACTTGAAGTTTATTTAATATAATTAAATGAAAATTATGCATGTAAGATTATGAATATTTGAAGCAAAACACAAGCAAAACATTTGATATGAGTTAAGACAATAAACAAATATTAAAATTAAACTATTTTTTAATCAAAATGATTTTTTTAAAATCAAAATGAATATTTTTTAATCAAAATTAACCACAATATTTTTAAATACAAATGAACCACAATATTTTTTGAAAATCAAAAACAATATTTTTAATGGGTTTGTATTATTGTACACATAGATTCGAAAAAGTTGCCAAAAACAAATATATAACAAATAAATGTTATCAAAG
>NC_136488.1:90266806-90281806 GCF_053919585.1 Euprymna scolopes
TGCTGCTGTCATGAGTTCGACCCTAACCCTTACTGAAAACAGCTGAAAGCTACACACATCCTTGTCTAGGGGTATAAATTTTATACACGTAATTATATATATATATATATATATATATGTGTATATGTGTATATGTGTGTGTGTGTGTGTGTGTTATGGTCGCATGTGGAAGACACCGCTCTAATCAGTAAGGCTATGACAATAGAATATTCTTTTTATTGTTTTGACTCGAGTATATATCCGACAAGGAAACAGTTAATCAACCGAGAACCACATCACTCTATATAAAAGCATATAAGATATCAACGGATACACACTCGAGAGTGAAAACAATGAAAAAATATGCTGTTTTTCTATCCCTAATAAACAGTAGAAACAAAAATATACTGAACAGAAAAGCAACAACGATAAAGGGTGTGAGTACATTTCAGTTCTCCTGTCACGTACGTATAATTTTTACAAAACTTGTGAACTACGCATAGAGATATGTTCTTACAGGCTTTATAGTCAATGGAATGGTGGAAAGTTCATTATTATACGTAAGGTGGACACACCACAACTTTGTCTGCGTGTTTGCCTGTCTAACTCTCTCTCTCTCTCTCTCTCTCTCTCTCTCTCTCTCTATATATATATATATATATATATATATATATATTAGTTAAAATATTAAAAAAGGAAATGGGGAAGACCTAAAACTTCAACGTTTCGCCGCTTATTGCGCGGGATTTATCAAGAGCGGAAAAATCTTAGAAGAGGCAAATTCTACAATTTATTGGAATATATATATATATATATATATATATATATATATATATATATATATATATACTAGACTACCTGTGACCCGTTGGGTCAGTATGTTATATTAGCTATGGAATTCATGTATTAGCGTGACACTTGTGACGTAAAGAAAATAGTTTTTGTTTGACGTAACAGAAACATTTCTATAAAAGTATCACGGACGAATCACTCAAACATGAAAAAAAAATCCTTCCTATTCGTGTAAAGTTACCTATTTTTCCGAATAATCGTTCAAAAATCGAAAATTAAACATGATTTTCCTACGAATCGAACGCCGCCATTTAGCAGCAAAAATGCATATGAAACTATCGATGAGAAATATAGGAATGAAAACCTCATATTGGAATCCTTCAACCAAGTTATAGAAACTTAAAATCTAAAAAAAAAAATTAATAAAACCTGAAGTAAAAAAATAAAACTTAAATAAATAAAATAAAACTAATATTGAAACAGAGTAGTAAATGTGTCAACAAATTCACGGTTCTCACAATGTTTTGCATCCAGAAATGTAAACAAAAACTAAATAAAGGACGGAAGGAAAAGGGACGGATATAGAGTAGAAGCAGTAGTCTTGTCTTTATTACAATTGTTCTTATGTTTGTCAACGGGTTAAAGTTGTTTGGTTGTAAGAAAATAGCGACAGTATAGTTGTAAAAAAGAATAGTTGCAAAACAACCCCACTCTTCCCATGTTAAATAATAATTTCGAAATAATAACGTTATATTTCACTGCGCAGGTAAAAATCTGCAAAAGAAGCGATTTGTGTTTGTTTACGTTGTTATGGGTTAATGTTTATGCACGCATGCACAACCGCATGTCGTAAACTGGAAAGTGGGTTACATCACTCGTTACAATGTCCTTTGAGTTTTATAATTATATAGATTGTGATACGGAAATATCGATTTAAAGTCAGAACCCTCCACACAGTGGAAGAAATGTATGGTTTTTACGTTCCCCACATTTCAATTTGCCCCATCGGATTTATTTTTTCCTTTTACCACATACACACACGTATACACACACACACACACACGCACACACACAGATATTTTAAAATAAACATCGATGTTTTTGATTAAGAATAATAATTGGAAGTATTTTAATTTCCCGGAAAAGACTTCCATATCCTTTTGCGTCCTTTTTTAAAAAAACTAAATTGGAGTATATAGTTATTACCAACTGTTATTGTAGGCATCTCTTAAGCAAAATCCGTACTGATCGGGTAATTCGTCTAGAAGTTAACACTGTGCATAGAATGTATAAACGTGTCCATATACCTTATGCAATATAGAGATAGAATTAACCTTCACTGATTCAATCCAAAATAAATAGTATTATAAATATAATGCAATCATGAAAGGAGGACGAATATTCATGATTAAAACGTTTAAAATAAAGTCAACGTTCAAAATAAAGTCAACGTTCAAAATAAAGCCAACGTTTAAAATAAAGCCAACGTTCAAAATAAAGCCAACGTTCAAAATAAAGCCAACGTTTAAAATAAAGCCAACGTTTAAAATAAAGCCAACGTTCAAAATAAAGTCAACGTTCAAAATGAAGTCAACGTTCAAAATAAAGCCAACGTTCAAAATAAAGCCAACGTTCAAAATAAAGCCAACGTTCAAAATAAATTCAACGTTCAAAATAAAGGCAACGTTCAAAATAAATTCAACTTTCAAAATAAAGTCAACGTTCAAAATAAAGTCAACGTTCAAAATAAAGTCAACGTTCAAAATAAAGTTAACGGGTGAAGAGAAAAAATTTTTTAAATAGGGGAGTCAGCTGACCGGTTTCGCCCTCGCTTTATCAATGCTGTATCGAGGGATTTAAGAGAGAAAAAAATATACTCATGGCAAGTGTGTTAAGCAGAAATGTATTCATTTGATTTCATTGACGGCAATATACTTTTCATCTTGGTTAACATTATATTACCGTTTATATCACAACTTTTACTAAAACATTTAAAATATTGTCTTTCATTATAAGCAATTGTAATCACTAATTTAACTGATACTCGCATTTACACACACACACACACACACACATATTATACTATCTTAAACTTTGGGTTGTACGAGAGTCGTTCCAAAAGAAAAGCCTCCTATTTTATAACTTTACTCCGATATAACATGAGTCGCTTTTAATTAAGAACCTTGGTTGATCAAATACCACAGTTCGATTGTTACGTCACAACAATTCGTCGTGAGATCGAGATAAACGTTTTCATCTTCCGTTTACAGAATTATATGAACGCCTTATGTTATATCGGAGTAAGAAACATACTCAGACTAAATGTTGTTTTTACTCTTGGGGAAATATCGCACAGACAAATCTCACTTTGACAGAGCACGAAATAGAATTCCTATTCTAATACGGTAACATCTCTTCTTTGCAGGCTTTTTTTTTTCTCGCAATAAAAAACGTTGCTAGTCCTTATCAAACACAGCATAATTTGCACGAACGGTATTTGACCGAACTTCTATCTCTCGTCACATTTTTTATAATGAAATATTCATAACAAATCAACATACTTATGCACACGTGCAGCGTTTATACAGGACCTCTATTTTATAGTCACTTCTAGTCACAGTCGATCGTCTTTAATATATAACTAAGACGAACACACCTCCTATCATCATCTATTCGCTTAGCGATTACAATGAAAATAAGCTTCATTTCATGAATGAAGTAACACAAAGAGACGTTCGATGAGACTTTCTATACGTTATATTATTTTGATAAAATTTCCGCAAGGTAAAGACTCGTGTAATCCTATGTATTTATTTACTTAAACTAGGGAATTAGTGAAGTACACAAGATAAAATTCCGCTTAGATTATTCTACATTATTGGCCGTGTCTACTTCGAATGCCTTCTATCGAAAGACTCATCTGAAAAGCTTAGTTTTCTGTTCGTACGAAAAATGACGTTCTTTATTTTCTCTCAGTTTGACGTCTGCCTCCGTGCCCCAACTTAACGTCGATCATTTTTCATTCAACTCTGGGAACGAGTCTGTTTTACTGATCTGGGTTATCATGCACTCAGTGTGAGCCTTGTCAAAATTTACACGGGGAAACTTAATCGCTACCGACGTAAAGTCCCTAATATATAACATGAAGATATTAATACAACGAACTAGTCTTCCACAAAAAAAAAAATTAAATTTTATCCCCATATACGTAGCACCATCATAATTTCCAGGAATATTGTACATTTCTAAGAAATCCTTCTCCGTAAAACACATTACAAGAAAAACCTTTTCCTGCAGATTATCACCTCAAATACTAACAAATATCTAACAAACAATCGCGCTAAGTACTTAACCGTTATCATTTAAGTGTTGTGCTCCCGAAATAAAATCTTACACACTAAAAATATAAGCGAATTTAATAGATATTGCTTATACTCGCCCTATGATGACCAAACTATAACCTGAAATTCTTACAATTCATTCCATTTAAAATTTGTAATCCTCTTATAATATTCTTCACCTTTTTCCCTCGAGTAGGTTTTGCTTTTAATAAATGTGTATATATATATCATATATATATATATCATATATATATCATATATCATATATATACATCATATATATATCATATATATATATATCATATATCATATATATATCATATATATACTATATATATCATATATATATGTATCATATATATCATATATATATATCATATGTATATGATATATATATCATATATATATCATATATATATATCATATATATATCATATATATATCATATATATATATGATATATATATATATCATATATATATTATATATATTATATATATATTATATATATATCATATATATATATTATATATATATCATATATATATCATATATATATTATATATATCACATATATATCATATATATCATATATATATCATATATATATCATATATATATTATATATATCATATATATGTAATATATATATCATATATATATATATATATCAAATATATATATATCACATATATATATATTATATATATACCATATATATATCATATTTATATATCATATATATACCATATATATATCATATATATATATATATCATATATATATCATATATCATATATATATCATATATCATATATATATCATATATATATCATATATATATATATCAAATATATATATATCACATATATATATATTATATATATACCATATATATATATCATATTTATATATAATATATATACCATATATATATCATATATATATATATATATCATATATATATCATATATCATATATATATCATATATATATCATATATATATCATATATATATCATATATATTATATATATATCATATATATATATATCATATATATATATCATATATATATCATATATATATCATATATATATCATATATATATCATATATATATCATATATATATCATATATATATATCACATATATATATATCACATATATATATTATATATATCATATATATATATATCATATTTATATATATTATATATATCATATATATCATATTTATATATCATATATATATCATATATATATATCATATATACATATATCATATATATATATATCATATATATATCATATATATATCGTATATATCATATATATATCATATATATATCATACATATATATACATATCATACATATATATATCATACATATATATATATATATCATATATATATATATATATCATACATATATATATATCATACATATATATATATATATATATATATCATACATATATATCATACATATATATATCATACATATATATATCATACATATATATATATATCATACATATAAATATATCATACATATAAATATATCATACATATATATATATATCATACATATAAATATATCATACATATATATCATGCATATATATATCATACATATATATATATCATACATATATATATATCATACATATATATATATCATACATATATATATCATACATATATATATCATACATATATATATCATACATATATATATCATACATATATATATCATACATATATATATCATACATATATATATCATACATATATATATATCATACATATATATATCATACATATATATATATCATACATATATATATATCATACATATATATATCATACATATATATATATATATCATACATATATATATATCATACATATATATATATATCATACATATATATATGTCATACATATATATATATCATACATATATATGTATGTCATACATATATATATATATATATATATATATATATATAGTATTATGCGCATAAGCCTGAAGAGTCCTAGAGTGGATGAAACGCGGAATATTCAGTGTAGCTTAATCGCCATATATATTTTATAAATTTCTAACTAGCTCTACCTACGTATTGAGCACTTTTGAACTAAATACTTAAAGTTTACGCATAAATATACTTTCGCATATTAATTTTATGTAAGTAAATTAAGTAGTTATATACATATATAATATTTATTACAAAAATATATGGCAATAAACCTGCACATACTTTTTCACATTTCATGCTCGTGAGGATTGGTCAAGCTATTGCGTGTAATTGATGTTGCTTCATGTTTTTATATACCCACTTGATAATGGGTTTGCTAGTCAGCCAATCAGATTCTGTATTACTCACACGCCCATTTATTGCAGCCGATGAGCGTGCGTGTACCTGATTGTTTTTGTATGTTTTTTTATATATATAGTTTTATAGTTATCTGTGTGTCTATGTACTAGTTCGTTTCGTCCTTATGATCAAAGGAAAGAATTAGTGCGCAATCATAATTTTAGTTTTATTTTATTTCGGCGAACCAATACATATGCTCTGAACCGATTAACTGCATCGATCTTGTTATTTGAATAAAAATGGACGATATCATAAAGGATATGTACCTAAGGTGGGAGCGTTCCACGTTTGTGTGTATTATTGAATGTGTATATGTATGAGCGCGAAAGAAAAAAAAAACGAGACAAAAGGCAGACAAAATAAATTATCAAACGGATGAGGAGATTGTTTTTTATGAAAATTAAAGATAATAAAAAATGAGAGAAGTAGTAGTAGATAAAAATACTAAAAACAAATTGCCAAGGCAAAGAAAGAAACAAAGAAAAGGAAGAGGGAGTAAAGAAAACCAAAGAGAGAAATAGAGAGATAAAAAGTTGTTTGTGACCGAGTGTGAGTGTAGAGAGATAAAGAGAGAAATAAAGAGAAAGCTAGAAGGAGAGGGAGGACGTATGTGTCTGAGAAGAAAGGAATCCAGCTTAACATTATGCGAAATTTGTTTTTTGTTTTTGTTTTTTTTTTACTTATTTTAATTTAAATTTTTTCCTTTTTACTTTATTTGTATTTTGATGAGATTGTTAAGGAAAGGAAAAATAACAAAGGATAAAAAAAAGGAAAAAAAAAAAAGGAAATGTTTAACATTTTCCGACCTTCGACCGACAACCTCAAACACAGCCCTTCCCGGCGGAGGGACAGACGAAGAGTGGACGTTGAGGGTACGAACGGGCGGGGTTGGAGTTGTTCAAGTTCTCTAAGTGGGTTGATTGGGCTCTTTTAGGGCTTCTAAAGAGGAACTGACGTCTCTGATTTATATTTGTAACACGTGACACAAAGACCATTCGAATAGTACAGGAACAAAGTCTCCATCATTTACGAGCTGTCAGATGAAAGGGTCTGCAAGCCCCGGATTAACGCAGTGTACACTTCAGCTGCGGGGTATAATATATATATATATATATATATATATAATCCTGATGGGTGTATTATGATTGTATATAAAGGAATGGTTTTTATATGCGCAGCACATTGAATTGTTTCGTTTATAGCCACACGTCTCTATCTGTATCATGCTATTTCTGGCTATACGTTTATGGTTATATCTACAGAATTACCTCTTAAGCATCATAAGTTTTGGAACAGAGCCGCTATGCGTAAAAGGTTATAACGTGGGCTATATTATGTTAATGTTAATATATACTGGTCGAAATGTCCTCTGAAGTAATCAAACGCTGTCCACTGCCTCTCTCATTTTCAATCCTCTTAGCCAATTGACAATCTGATTAGCTTTTACTATTGAGTGGCTTTTTGCCTCGCCCAATTACGATTCCTCAGTGCGCAAACAGAAAATACACGGATTAACATACAATATTTACACCAGGCGCATATTACTGTGCCACTGGAATCAAGTAGCGATTATTCAGCTAGTATGAATTTTTGCGAGGGTCACATTAAAAAATTTCAAATAAAATGTTTGCCATCGTTGCTAACGAAAACCACGAATATCATTGACGATGCTGTGACTCGCGAGTGAAATATTTGTGACTAAAGTTGCACAATCTCCAACCTCCCCTCTTCTTTTATTCCAGTGACAAGTAGAAATTCAGGACGACTGAAAACAATGCCGGGCTAAGCGGATAACACATACAGCGCCTGCTATTCGCAAATGGTCACCCAGCTGGCATTAGTCAGGCTTATCGTTTCTTAACTTCGATGATCTGACAAAAACCGCTGTGTCAACATGATTATGTATCGATATGTCAGGATAGCCTGGCGGCAAACAGAAATATAAGCGACGAGTGGTGACTTGATTGAAGCGGGGGGGGGTCTATAGTGACACTTCTTAGACAAAACAAGTGACAAATTATATGATACTATCGTGTGTTCAAGGAGAGAACAATGAGTTATTATCTGGGCAGTCTCTCGTTGGAAGTTAAGTGAACGGGGCGCGAGTATAATGTAAAAATCTAAGTGAATGTTGTCTCGAGACTGTTCGTGTGTCGCCCATCATAAAACACGGTTCAGAAACGTCAATAAGTGAATAATAAATTAGTCACGTGATCCCTCCCGCATGACCAAACTCCTTTCTCTCAATAAAGCCTTGAAAACTCAGTCATCATTGTATTTCATGCATTGAGTAGTTATTCGTCTTAATTTAAATAGAATATCAATAAACATGAGAGGATCACAACTAGTCATGAATTATATACAAAAAACACAACTCTATAGTTAAGACTAAGAGTCAGCGAGAGCTATTCTGTGGCACCTTAGAAATATACAAAACTAGCATTTCAGCCCGGCGTTGCCCCGGTGTTTGGAGGTGTATGTCGAGCAAAAAAAAAAAAAGAAAAAAAAGCGGTCAATTTTTTTTTTAATTTGGCCCATATTATGACCCTTAACATTTGTTTGGGGCTCAAATCAATTTATTAAGTTAGATCCGTGTCCAAGAAACCTATATCTAAAATTTTAATTCTTTCTACCCAAAATTGGCGGAGGAATTTGGTAGAGTTCTCAAAGGTCAAATCGTTGAACTTTTACCTCTTAACAGCCAAATTTCTGGCCGAAAACGTATTACAAAGATTTTCCCAAATCTCTGTACCCTGTATATCAAATTAAGAGTCTGTAGACTGAAAACTGACCTAGTTATTGCGTAGGGAAATGTACACAGACACGCACACAGACACGTTCACTTTTATAAATATATAGATAATGATACATTAAGTATATGCTTTTGAAAATTTCAACATCAACGCACCTTCTGAGGGAAATATTTCTATATTTTTAAGTTTCTTTATCAGTACAACTTAAAAAAGTCATTAAACATCTTGCTAATAATCGGGTGAGGAAGAAGATACCTTAAACGGACTCTAGATTCTTCAATAATAAAGTTAATAACAATTCTAAAAAAAAAAAAGTTAATAAATACATTTCATCGTCTTTTTTTTTGTTTTAACATGACTAGCTTTAAAAAGGGGATGCCAATTTTTATATATCTTTCTTCTAAGTTATATATATATATATATTATCAGGTGTCGGTGTTGATAAAAAAACTATCAAGTAAAAAAAAACGATTTAGTAGTTGTTCAATTTATTTTAAATGAAATATTTTGAACTATTTCCTTTTTTTATCTATGCTCATTCAGTTTTCTGCAAACAGATATAACAAACAAACGAAAAAGTTATTGATTATATTTTCTTCATATTTTTAGTCGCGTGCAAGCGACTCTATGTCGGTCTGTCGGTCGTTCAGTCCGTAACACTTTTGTGCTTGGCCTTTTTGGTTAAGATCAAAGGTCTGTTGTTAATAAATGCTGTTCTTAGCTTTTTAAACTTTTCTTTGCCTTTTGGCCAAGATCAAGGTGTAGTATCTGTTCCGGCAGATACTGCAAGCAAAGACCATATGTGGGTGCAACCCCACATATAAGACCTTGGTATAAGACCTTAGGGGCAACCCTTCATACCAATTGTCACTATCCAGCTCCTCTACTCTCCGGGGAGTTAGTCCCCATTTTCCCTTAACTCCTCACATTAAAAATGGGCCTTGTGCCTAATTTGCTCGGTGGGGGAACAAATAAATACCCTTTTCTTTGCCTTTTAGCCAAGATCAAAGTGTAGTATCTGTTCTTACTACATGCTGTACTTATGTTTGTAACTGTGATATAAGGTGGGGGATCACTTTTCAGTATTAATATAATGTAAAATGATCACCCCCTTTACAACCAGTCAGTCTCAAAGCCATATAAGTCATTCTCCAGATCATTCATGTTGTTTTTGAAAGATTCCAGTTATTTTTTAAGCATTTAAGTCATTGTTAAGGTCATTCAATTCATCCTTAAGTTCATTAAAGTCATTCTAAGTCATTTACTTTTTATTTAAGTCATTTCAGCCCATTTTTCGGTCATTTTACTTTACTTTTAAGAATTTCATATCAATCGTTCATTCACGCATTAATTCATTACACGAGAGCACGCGACTAATGGCTATCGGCTTTGTTTCTTCAAAAAGCAGCGTTTATATGACAGGATTATTTTTCATTTAACATTGGCATAAAATCAGCATATTGACCTTTTAAAAGTTTAAATTCATTTGTTCCCAAAACGACAAAGTTTTGAAAAAAATATTTTAGGTTATTTAGCTTATTTAACAACTTTCTCAGAATAGATATTAGTGTTAGAACAATTAATCGGAATCAGAAAAATCAGAGCTTTTTGGGGTATCGGAATCGGTATCGCCATCGGAAAAATGGGAGCCTATTTTCCGATGCAAAAACGGATCCATTAAATTATCTTTTTTATTTGATTTTAATTTAAGAAACAACTTCCGGTGCTTGAAGTCCTAATAAAATAAATATTTACTGATTTCAACTTTCAGTAAGACTAAATTCTCCAGATCACCGCATCACAAATGTGTTTTTACATTCGAGAAAATATAGGCACATTTAAGATGTGTTTTTACGGTAATCGGGACGAAATACGACTTTTATAGTTAAACATTTAGAGATTCATAAAGAATCATAATCAGTAATTGTATCGGAATCGGGAATTTAATACGGAATCGGTAATTGTATCGGAATTGGGAAAATATTGGAATTGTCCCATCACTAATAGATAGAGTCCTAATTCCAAGATCGACCTACCCTAGTGTTCATATTTTGGCCGCAAAACTTTTAAAAATACTTCAAATAATTTGACAATTATTAATAAATTATATCTAATACCTGATGTTGATATTTCAGAGAATCGGATTTCTGTCAATCATAAAAGTTTTATAAACTTTCTGTGCCTCTCTGCATAAAACAAAACTGAATAATGTATAGTCCACATAACCCACACTTAGGCCTACTCAATGTATGTGTAAACAATGATCGGTTAATTAGTTTACATGTAAACCCTGTATACACCCATATATATATATTTATATGTATATATATATATATATACATTTATATGTATATGTATATATATATATATATATCTATATATGCATGTATATATATGTATATCAATTATATATGTAAATTTATGTAATTATATATATATATCTTACTTTATATATATATGTCCCTTGTAGGTGTAAATTTATATGCATATATATATGTGTGTATATATATATATATATATATATCATCCTGCGCAGTCAGCCGAGAAAAAACTCACTACACATTTCCAGTATTCCCTATCTGTCATAGCACCCAAAAGATCTTCCTTGGAAATGAATGTATTTTGTTGTATCTTATCTTGAATAGTTTACACACGTGATTGATTTTGAGATGGTTGGTGCCTCCACAACAAATCATGAAACACGTTCATATGTGGCACGTGCACACTATCTAGCAGACTGAACTAGTCTCCTGCAAACTGAGGTTGTCTCAATACCATTTCTACAGGTGCAAACTGAGGTTGTCTCCATATACCATTTCTAGATTTTGGTGGTTTCGCCATAAGAGATTCTCAAAAGACGTGTGTAACATCCATCCAAACGACGCTGTTTTGTCGAAAGAGTCCAGGTTTCAAATCCATAGAGTAAGATTGGCTCAATAAGTACGCGCAAAACTTGGATTTTGAATTTGCGAGCAAGATTGGATTTTCAGATCTTATCCATTTTGCTAGAAGCAGTCCATGCCCTTTCTAATGTTAAAGTTTTTCCCAGAGTTTCTGATGTCTGTTCCTAGATACTTGTCTTCAACATATTATTTGTGAGGGTTTTAATTTCGTGGGTTTTGCGAATGTTAATTGGCATACACTTAGTCTTGGTAGCATTCAGGTAAAGCCGCGTACAGCTTGCTGCTGATTCAAGAGAAGATAAAAGTGCCTTTGTGCTAATGAGGTTGTCAGACAACAGCGCAATGTCATCAGCAAAATCAGCATTGCTGATGCAAAGTGCAGGATTACGTATACTTCTAAGTTGATACATCAGTCCATTGCAGTTGATTATATCCACAGAGATACGCATATATATAAGTAAACAAAATTCCAAGATTTCTTTACCTTGTAATTATTTTAATAAAAATGAATAAATGAATAAACTTGGGTACAAATAACGAACATATTCGTTATCGCTAGTCTGTCCAACATTAACAAAATGTACTTATTCGGAAACAAATATAGCGATACAGTAACGAAATGTATAAAAAAACAATTGATTACACTACTATTCAAGGATACACACACACACATACATACATATATATATATATATATATATATATATATATAATTCAATTAGAAAACTATATAAATTCGTATATAATTCCTCTATTTATTTTTTATTTCTTTACATATTGAAATATAAAATGTCTTTAGAGACAAACTTTTTTTCTGAAAGAAAAATATTTTCGACCGAACTTTGATATATAATAACGGATATATTAGTGTACAATAGAGGATGGTACCAGCTGGAGAAAGTGTTCCAATGGGATAAAGAAATGTTTATATTTGACGATTCGATATATATATATATATATATATATATATATATATATATATATATATATATGTGTGTGTGTGTGTGTGTGTATGTATTTATGCAGCATATCTTTTATTTAGACATTGTTGAACAGCACGAAGTGTTTCAGCTTAATCGTCCTTTTTTTTGTAATTTCTCAATTTTTCGTACGGTCGATCTAATATCTTTGTCGAATTTGTGTAAGGAAGTTCCATAGTCGTTTTCGTCCATCTGTTTATTTTTTTTTTTTGCAAGTATTTCCAACTGATTTTTTTCGGTCGTCTTCAGGCAGTTTTTGATTAGTTTCGTTTTAAATCTGTATGTTTTTATATGTTTCAATTAAAGTTGCGATTAAATTACTTAAAATAGTGAAGCGTCCCGTGTGTAAAAACATATCTTTTTAATCTGTTAAGGACGTTGCAAAAGCTTCTGTACAATGGTTTAAAAGTGTGATTTACAAAATGGTATGGAAGTTTCAGTTTTTTTATTATTTGATTTATAAATTTACATTATAGCACATATATGCATATATATATGCTATAATATACATATGTAACTATGTACACACACACACACACACACACACACACACACACACATATATATATATATATATATATATATATTGGAATTTCTGACACAAATTCGATCGAGATATTAGGACGACTATACGAAATATGAAGAAATTACAAAAAATACAATTAAGCAAGAATTACTTTGTGTTATTCAACAATGTTTGTCTGTCCGTCTGTCTGTCTGTCTCTCCCCCTCTCTCTCTATATATATATATACACACACACAAGGTTGCTCAAAACTGGGTTTATGTTGGAACATGTTTCGAGAAGTGGTAGTGCCACAACTCAAAACTAAACCTAACGTTGATAAACTTTTCTATCAGCATGGTAGATCACTAACCAATTTAGAATAAGAGACAATTATAGCCAATTTTTTTCCACAGCATTTCTTCGGAACAAGAGAATCGGAAAGTCACAATGCTCACTTGATCTAACACTGAAGGATTTTCGGGATGGAGTGTTTTTATAAGAAACAATGCCCATGAGAAAAAACAAAAAAACAGATGAATTAAGAAATTACATTCATGAAAACTTCACAACAATTGATGAAAATTGGACCCTGGATAGATTTCAGAGGATCCTGGAGGGATTTGAAGAATGTTGCAATACTGAAGGATAACATTTTGAGAATCTGAGAGATTAAACAATTTATGTTTAATACTTGATATGTGCTAATGGCAATAATATGCTTAAATGATATACCGAATATTTCGTTGTTCTGTTCAATTTTTAAATAATCTACGTGATAACTATAAACCGACTTTCGGACCACTTAGATATTGTCTCCCGATTAAACAGCTATTTCTGGCAACCACATAACCAGTTTAGGGGTAGCCATTTTGTCACTTAGTCTAGTAACCTTTTCCCACCCTATTGGACTCTTGCGGTGTTTTTGATCATGCCTATTTAGAGTCCATGGGATTCAATGCACATGGTGTAATTACTTTCAATTTTCGTTTGTCTTGATGTCATTCTACTTTTCTCTCTTTTCATTATCATGGCTTCTACTAATCCTCGCAACAATCGCTTTGATGTTTGGCTAGGGACAAGGTGTAGTATCTGTTCTAAAAGTGCGCTTCACCTTTTCTGCCGTCGATCAGTGGAGGAGAAGTCCATCTTCATTGAGATATTTTTATTTTTGTTCCTATTCGCAGTGCTCTTTTTGGGGAGTTGGATTTTTCCCACATTAAATACAGACCTTTTGTCTAACTCAGCCCTCGTGGGGAGGCAAGTAAATTGAAACAATCACTTTGCTATTTCTTATTACATCAAAGGTCTCAGGATGAATTTTCCTAAAATATTTTTCTTCAGCAAACCTCATATCCTTATTCTTTA